>NW_013952660.1:29146-32213 GCF_001266775.1 Austrofundulus limnaeus
TTGTATCTGCAACTGTATTTGATAATGTTTTGAACTTTTGCAAGCAGAAGCTGCTCTTCATATTAGTGACAAACGATAACAGTAACAACAGCTTTTTGACAAGTTTAAATTTTCTTTAAAATACATTCAAAGTGTTTAAAAATAAACTACACAAATGAATTTATAGTGCAAATTAAAATATAGTTGTATCTGCAACTGTATTTGATAATGTTTAGAACTTTTAAAATACTGCATGGTAAAAACAGAAGCTGCACTGCATATTAGTGACAAACTTTGGTGTTTTTTGACGAGTTACTTTCATTTCTGCTTCTACTTTTCATTTAAAATAAATTTCCATTCTCAGCAGGTTTCTAAGTTTCTTCTTCTACATATTAAAAAAGTTGTTAAACATCAGAGTGGCGCACTACTGCTACTAGTGGTGAGAAAGTGTATTGCACCTTATTCAAAATCAGTGCGGTCCCACGGCCCTCTGCGGCCCAAATTTAAAAACTGTTGTTCTTTTGAGGCCCTCAAGGTGGCGCTCGCGGCCCATAATTGGGCTGCGGCCCATAGGTTAAGAATCGGCTAATGGACGCTGTAGACACTGAGGGGAGGAGCAAGAAGGGCACACACGTACAAACTGCCCTGAAGTTTAACACTGGTTGCAGGGAAAAAAATAGCCAAGACATGGATAATTTTTTTCATTCGCAACTTGAATACATGAACCCTGGTTTAATATTTTCTAACGGGGAAGAGCAGCAGGGAATGTTTAAAACTTTTTTTTTACTGCATAGATTTTTCAGCTGTCTAAGCTGCCCATCCTAAAGTCACTAATAAACCTCCATACTACCAGCGAGGAAGCCTTTGGTCAGACAGCAGCCTGGATGGTGCCGGGATGGGGTCCACTATCCTGCATGTTTTAGTTGTTTTCTGTCTCTTCAGGACATCTTCAGGTTCTGCAAAAGCTTATCCCTCATTTCTTGTTGCTTTTTTAAAAATCGCAGGTGTCGAACATAGAGAAATAACTAAAACAGTCAGGACAGTGAACCTTGAAGAGCAGTACTGTGTACCACTGACTTTGTAGGATAGAGCTTTAAGCATTTGTAGATGGGATAGAGAACTGTGTTTACACACTATGAGCTGTGGTGATGTTCCTAAACCCATGCAGCGATGTCTGCACCAGAATCAGAGGTGTTTTAATGCAGCAATGCCTCAGAAGAAAACAGAATACAAAAACCCAAGGCTGAGCAGAGGCGTTACACATGTGAGGACCTGACAAAGCAGGAGGGAACGTCTATCTGCTGGTAGGGTTTATTGGTGAGTGAGTGCAGCTGGGATAATTACAGAACAGCAGGTTTGTGAAAAGGCAAGACACAGTAAGTGAAGGAAACTACATATGAGCAGGTGGAACAGAAGTGAGAAGGGCATTTCTGCAGTCAATAAGTGGTTTCATGTTTTGTGGGAGAAGTTTGTCCAGAACATAACTGGTGACTTTTGTGGGCGTAGTTGGTTCAAGACATGATTGGTTGGACTGACTTTTTTGGGTGGGCTTTGAAGAACCTGGGAGAAGTTTTGGGGCTAGCTCAGTTGATACGGCCAGGAAGCACCTATATTTTTTAAATATAAATATTAATCTTAGTAATAGCTCAAGATAGGGTGGTGCTAGCTGAACAAAATTTGAACCACATCCAGTACAGACCAAAAGTTTGGACACACCTTCTCATTCAAAGAGTTTTGTTAAATTTATTTATTTTTCATGACAATGAAAATTGTACATTCACACTGAAGAGAATGCCAAGAGTGTGTGAAGCAGTAATCAAATCAAACGGTGGCTAGCTACTTTGAATAACCTAGAATATAATATATATTTTTAATTGTTTCACACTTGTAAATAATTCCACGTGTTAGCTCTGATGCCTTCAGTGTGAATTTACAATTTTCATAGTCATGAAAATAAAGAAAACTATTCGAATGAGAAGGTGTGTCCAAACTTTTGGTCTGTACTGTACATGTGAAGGAATGTGTAACGATCAGCCGAAACAGCCGTAACCCACCTGGAAAAAGATTGCCCTTTGTAATAATATCCATAAAATGAGGCTGGAAGGTATGTGAAGTCACTAAATTATGTTTACATGTTCACAATAATTTTTATTTGAGACATTTTTCTGTTTTAAACTATAAATAGACAGTTAATAAATAATATAGGCTACATGTTCACAATGATTCAACTGTTACCATGTGTTGCCCCTGTACCCCACAAGACAAGTCAATCTGAGCAGACACTTTTTTTGCCAAACTCAGTTGACGACCAATGTTCCACCAATCACAATTAGGACAAACTCAGCCCACAGAATGAAAAACGTTCACAGTGTACTGCAGAGACCACTAGTAGACAGAAGCAAAACTGCCAAACAGAGCAACACAGCTGAACAGAGAACATTGGCAAAAAGAACTCATACAAAAACTCACTGACACAAAGTGAAAACAAAGCTCTACAGAAAACAGAACATTACAAATCCTATTGACCCATCACCAGCTAATGTAATTCATTACAAAAATGTTTTTCCTGCTGTTTATATTTGCTTGTCAAGTTAAATATCTGAGAGCTTTTTTCTTCTTCTGATGCATCTGTATGCAGATTATACACAGAGTTGTAAAGTAACTAAATACAAATACTTTACTACTGTACTTAAGCAGAAAATTTGGTTATCTGTACTTTACTTGAGTAATTATTTTTCAGCATACTTTTTACTTTTACTCATTACATTTTTACACAATTATCTGTACTTTCTACTCACTACATTTTGTAAAAAGGTAAGAAGTAGAAAGTCGTTACTCCTATTTTATTCCAAGTTATTACTTAAAAAAACTATCCTGATAATTTGTGTCTCCTGGATAGAGGGAATTTAATTGTGGTTGGATGAGAAGTATAAATATATACCATTCTGACACCCTATTAACTTGTACACAACCCATCACAGCTGCACACTGTTAGAAAATATATTTTTTGGAGAAGTCACCTCCCAATAAATGTAATTTTGGAAAACTTAAACCGCTCATTTTTACTCAATACTTTTACTTTTAATAC
>NW_013952660.1:32269-65885 GCF_001266775.1 Austrofundulus limnaeus
GTGTCAGAAATTTACTTTTGATACTTAAGTACAAAAAATATCAGATACTTTAAAACTTTTACTCAAGTAATATTTTTAGAGAGGACTTCAACTTTTACCAAAATACTTTTGTGATAAGGTACTTGTACTTTCACTCACTGTGAGGTACTTTATACAACACTGATTATACATTCACAACTTTCACTTTGTTAATTTGACAGTTTTATTCAGTGATTTAATCAGCTGTGACCTCAATTAACCTCCAGCTGCTGAATGATTTTAACACTTAAAATAGATTGTTGTGTCTGCTTAATATACTTCCTGTGAATATGGGCACACTTTGTGTAACTTTGTGTAACATGTCTTTGATTCCAGTAATACGTGTGTGTTTTATCAACAGATTCTGCTCAGAGCCGAAGCATGAATGATATTTCAGACACACCCAGCACCGACCAGGTAAACCTTCTCTCCAGTACTACTTTGTAATTGAGCAGCCAGTGAGGTCATTTCTGTCTGTCAGTGTGAAAACCTGAGACTCAGTCTGTTCAAAGTCAGAATATTTGACCTCAAATATCTAAATCCTCTGGTTTTAAATCATACAAAGTGTATAAAAAGTGTTAAGAAAACCATTGTTGAAGTTGCTGCCAGTGACAGACATGCATACAGAAACACAGAGTGAAAACAACACCTCAAACAGTCACGGTGCAAAAGTTTTAAGTTATAAATTCTAAGTGATAAGTTGTGTTGTGTGTTGTTTGAGATTATATTTGACAAAGTGTATCTATGGCAGCAGGATATCTAGAGATGCAAGAATCCTCAGTTTTGTTTTCCTTTTCTTCCAATGATCCAAAATATTTGATTCAGGCTTAAAATTAGCAAAGTGTTTAATAGTCTTTCAATATTTTGAATCTGCAATGGTTGCCAGGCTCTTAATAATGTATTGCTAACAAAAGCTAAAATGTAAATTGACCAATCATTGTGGTTTTTATCCAGCATTACTTGAACAACAGAAAATAGCTCATGACTCAGAATATTCTCAGCAGAATGTTAATGCAGTCAAGAATTTGGATTAGCAGGGTGCTGTAGTGTAGTGAATCAAAACAAACTGTGTGGTTTATTATTGTGTTTGTACTGGATCAGAGACTGCAGTGGAGCTTGATGGCAGAAAAGAGGGGAAAAAATCATATCTTTGAACACAGATTGTGTTCAGCTGGTTCCTCCAGAGATTTATCCACGAGTGTTTTCAGAGGATTCCATAAAAAATAAAAACTGGAATGCATAATAAATGTTGAGCTTAAAAACAGCTACGATGTGTAGATCTCATAAACTAAATCCGAATTTCTTACAGCCATTGAGAATTGAGAAAAGTACTGTTTACCATTTATTACAGAGTGAGTAATAAAAATTTTGAAAGTATAATGATGTCTCAAAATTTTAAACTAAAATCAAGCATGATCTGTCAGCACTTGTAGGTTGTATTTGGGTAACACATTCCCACTCCCAACTCGTCACATATTGTCACTTTTCCAAGGTTCCCTCTGTGTCTTATCTTGACGCGTCTGGTTTACCCGTCGCATCAGTTTTTGACGCACCAGGCATTTCTGTGTTCCCTCGGCAACCAGTTTTGACATGTTGGGATGCAAAATATAGGGGTCTTTGACTTGGGGTCCATGGTTAATATTAGGGATCAGGGTTAATTGGTAATTTTAGGTAGTGGGGTCAAGGATAGGATGTCTAGGGCGAATATTATGTAATTTTAGGCTTTGGAACATGCAGTCACATGAATTTCCTTCAATTTCTCAAAATGGTTAATTTTAGGTCCCAGGGTCAGGGACAGCATGTCTAGAGTGAATAAAGGTAATTTTAGGCTTTAGGATGGTTGTTTTGGTGCATTTTCTACACTTTCTGAAATTATGACAACGGATTTCGCCCCATCTCGTCAAAAACTGACGCAACGGGGGTACCCGACCCGTCAAAATCGGACGCAGAGGGAACCTTGGAAAAGCGTCAATATGTGACAAATTGGGAGTGAGAATGGGTTGATTTGGGATGCCTTAACTACTCCACACCAATTTGTATCTTGATATCGGCGTAAATGACCATAGTCCAGACATTTTTGAGTTCACTAACGGTCAAACAGCTGTGGCGGCCATCTTGAACTGAGCTGACTCCGAAAGTGAGAATTTCAATAAAATCTCTCTGCTAAGTCATGACATATTTTGCCAGGAGAGAGAAAAGAGAAGATATAGACGCACAAAAACACAAGCAGTTCCAAGATCGCCCAACGTTCATACAGAGGTGTCAAGTAACTAAGTACAAATACTTTGTTACTTTACTTAAGTAGAAATTTTGGTTATTTATACTTTAGTGGAGTAATTATTTTTCAGCCTACTTTTTACTTCTACTTCTAACATTTCAATTCAATTATCTGTACTTTCTACTCCTTACATTTTAAAAATACAAATAGTATTTCATTTCTATTTCACTTTGTCTTGTTTTTATTCCATCTATTTATTGTTCAGAAACAGAAATCTGTCCAGGTACATGGAGCCCATGGATAGAGTGAATCTGATTGTGGTTGGATACGAAATGTAAATAAATACCAATCTGACATCCTATTGGACTGAACTCACTGCATTACACCTGTATGACACAAATCACATCACATTCCAGCAGGACACACTGTAGCAGATGTAGCCTACAATGAAGATGATCCTGGCTAAAGTTGTGTTTTCTGAAATTTTCAGCAACGAACTGATTTAATTTCAGGATAAATAAAATCTTTTTGAGATCAGTCCAACATGTTTTTTTCTTCAAAAGATCTAGAATAAAACAATATTTATTTATTTATTTATTAGACTTTTCCTATTTTGTATAATGTGAGGGTTTTATACATTAAACAATTAAAATGTGTTACTATTCATTAATTAGTTCAAATGATTAAAGTATTTTAACAATTAAATGTCTTCAGATTAGATGCTAANTTTAAAATTAAATGTCTTCAGATTGGCTGCTAAATATAAAAATATCTATTTTCAAATAAAAAAGCTTTTATCCTGAATGGCTTTTTAAAGTGTTCTTTACTTTTATTTTTATACTTTAAGTAGTTTCAAAACCAGTACTTTTATACTTTTACTTGAGTAAAAAGCTTGACTTGATACTTCTACTTCCAAAAAAGTATTTTAAAACCCCAGTATCTACGTATACTTCTACTTAAGTAATGAATGTGAATACTTTTGACAGCTCTGCTTTCATAGCATTAACATTAAGCCAGTAAGTTGATCACTACAAATAGTTTTGTCTATTCGTTACATATCAAATATTGTAAAATATGATTTTATTTAAAAAAAGAAAAACCTAAAAAAGAGCTCACTTCTGAAATAGTACTTGGTTCCTCAGTTCCAAAACACTTAAAAGGATAATTTGATCATTTTTGAAATTATGTTTTATCCAATATTCTCAGTAGTTTTATCAACTGTGACATCAATCAACAAGCAGGGAGTACATGATGAGGGCTAAAGTTTTCATCCAGGCTAGACTGATGGCTAACCAAACAATGGCAGATGACACCCTTTGTTCAGTTGGTTTCTGTTTTCTCATTGAATAACCTGTGCTTTATTACACTACTTCAGCTCATTTTCACAAAGACATCAGAGTTCTTGGCCACAAGTGTAACACACACACACACAAAGAATGTGGCTCCAGCTAGTGGCATCTCACAAGTAGTACAATAAAACAACCAGACATTACACAACATACAAGACTGAGAGTGTAGGGTCAGGACTTTGTCACATAAAAGGCAGATTTCATGAGTTTAGTTCAGTAAAATACTGGAGATAACAAGTACAGGCCAGTTGTTTAAAATAGTGATGCTTGAGGCAGTTAGTCACTAAATTACAATCCTTATAAACAAAACGAATGAAGCTTTCATAGACCTGCTGACCTAATCATGTAAGAAAAAAACTAAGAATGATTGAGCTACAGTGTGATACCTTTGGAAAATACATTCGTTAGGACTGTATGAGTAAAGATCAAAGAAAGAGGACTTGGTATGAGCTTGTTTTGAGAATAAAAAGAACAAACTGATGGCTAATTATGTTTGTGTTGGAAACAACAGGCATAAATGCTCATGTTCACTTTGTGTGAAAAGAGCCAGAACAAAAACAACTAGAAGTCTATAATCCCTCTAATCCACAGCGTCTGGTGGGGAATTTGGTAAACTGTGTAGTACATGCAAACATGATTGTATTTATAATAGAGAGTGTTAAAAGGTTAAGAAGCTGTTGTTTTCTTGAACTTTTTTTATTCTCTTTTCAAACATGAATCCAGCAATTAAAGTATTTTTTCAGTCAGTGGCCACTTTATTATCTATGAAAACATACTGAAGTTTGAAGTTAATAAATGTGAACAAAAACATGTCCAATCTTTGACTCTTGACCGTTTTCTCTTCAGGGGTCTCCACTGAGTCTTCCTCCTCCATGTCCTCTGTGTCCTCTGTCCCCACTTCAACTATCTCCATGTCCACTAACTGCAGCTTCTACCAATTTACCCACTGTCCCTCCTCTGGACACGTCCAAACCATATCAGTCTGTTCTCTGTAACTTTATCTGCCAGTCCTTCAACTTGTGCTGGATCTGAAGATCTCATTCCTCATCTTCTCCATCCTTGTCTCTCCCAAGGAGAACCTCTAGATACTTCAGCTCTGACACTTCCTGTTCCGTCTCATGTTCTTTTGTCCATGTCTCTGTCTCCAAACTACACAACATAGCTGGTCTCACTATTCTCATGTAAACAATTCCTTTGATTTCCTTTTGCTATCACCCTTTTGTGTCAAATCTCTCCTGAAACTTTTTCTCTATCCACTCCACTCTGCCTGGACTCTATTTTACTCCTCTTTATCACACTCCCACACCTGGACAGTGGACCCTAAGTCTTTGAAGTCCTGCACTTTTGTGACCTCTGCTTCTTGTAGCCACACTGTTCCACCTGCATCTCTCTCTCATTCACACATAGACTCTGTCTAGTTATGACTGACTTTCTTTCCTCTTCATTTAAGTGCATACCTCCACTTCTCCAAGTTATATGTCATCTGTGTCTTCAGCAAATAGTAGAATAGCTTCCCGTTTGTCAACAGCACTAGTTGTTAATCCAGGCCTTGAGCGATCTGGTATGGTGTCATTTGGACAAACTTGTATGATGAGATGAGATGAGATGAGATGAGATGAGATGAGATGAGATGAGATGAGATGGGATTGGATTAGATTAGATCAACTTTATTGTCCCTGAGGGGCAATTTGCTTTAAAAAAAACAAAGGAACCATTCTTATAGCACATTGTACATTAATATACCACCACAGTTTATTTGGACTATCCTAAATTATTGATGAGGCTGACACTCACTGGGACAAATGAACATTTATACCATTTTGTGTTACATTTTATCATCGTGTCTCCATGAGCAGAAGGCAACAACCAAACTCAAACTTCTTTTGTTTTTGGCAAAAGTGTTTTGCATTGGATGTCCTTCTGACGAAGCAGCCGTCATCATTTCACAAGCTTCAGCAGGTGAAATGGGAGAGAGCAACTGCTGTCCTGTTCTTCACCAGTCTAAGCTTTATGGGAAAGTGTTGAAAATAAAGTCTCTGTGGAGAACTCATATTAAATATTGAATCAAGCTTTTCTAACCATATAGAAGACTCCATGATCAAGTGTTTGTATGCAGCTGTCTCTTTTTTAAATAATTTTTTTAATCCATAAAACTCAAAAAATCCATCAACAGGTTAATAGTTTGTAAAGGCACTTTTTGTAACAATGAAATAGTAAATAAACAGTATTTGAATAGTGGTTTTCTAGCCAACCAGACTACTCAAAACACTATACAACACGTGCCCTCATTTACCCATCCACTTCAAACCGCTGCCCCAAAGCAGCAAGTCACATCAGGTAAATTTCTACAAGCTTGGCACATTTCAGCCAATTCACCATGACAAAACTGCTCCAGCTCCTCCAAGATGGATGGATATTGTTTGTGTATACCAGACTTTAAATCATATTTTCAAACCTCCACCCAAGTCTCAAATCTTTGGAAGACAACAGATTTAAATGATTTATGTTTTGCACCATCTATTTTTCTATCAATATTAATCTGTTTCATAGTCCTTGCTGATAAAAAAAAAATCAGCCCCACAATATGACACTGCTACCAGTGCGACAGTGTTTTGGAAAACAATAATCTCATCTGACCACAGCACCTTCTTCTACATGTTTAGGAAGAAAATGGTCTGCCGTTGTTTATTTTTCTTTAAACAACTTTTTTACAGCCACTTTTTTTCAGACCCTATTGTTTTCAGCTCTTAGTTGTTCTAGGAACAGTTAATTATTCAGTATCTCTGCAGAAGAGCTACCCAGCTTCACCAAGGTTACCATTGGCCTTTTGGTTGCTTCTTTGATTGATGCCCTCATTAACCACTCTGAGTCTTGCTGGGTTACAGGTTTCCTGTTGTGGTATGAGGTTTCCATTTTTAAACCATGGATTTAATGGTGTTTTATGAGATGTTTAACATAAAAAAATGTTTACTATGGCTTTTATCAATGCTTCATACCTTTTGCATCTGACCTGTGTAGAGTTCCTCAGTCTGTAAGCTGCCTCTTGCTTGGTGGTAGGCCTTATAGATATCAGGATGACTGTGTATATAAATCGAGACCAGTTTTATTTGCTCACAGGTGGATTTTACTTTACAAACTATGTGGCTTTTGAAAATAATGGTTGTAAAAAAGACAATACATTAACCAATAGAAAATGTTTACAAGACAGGTGAAAAAGGTTATTCAGAGTCTTTTAAGTACAGCTGAACCTATTTGGTGGTTTGTGTCATATGGTAAAAGCCTGACACAAACATCAAAGTAACAAATACTTGCTGCAGTAATTGATTTGTTCACATGCTCCTTATTTCTTTGATCTGACGAATTATTAAAGTCATGGGGCGAAGTGACACAACTTTTTTATCTGGAGGATAAAAAACATGCAGATAAACTCTTAACAGTAGAATGCTCAATAGTTTTATTGTTTCTGCCGATAGAAACAAAAATGTGAAGTTAGTTAATGGATTATAATTAGTTGGTGATTTTGTAATATGTTGTTCATAAATACTTGGGGACAAAAAGATGAAAGCGAAAATGGACCAGCTGGTGTGTTGACTCTGAAAGCAGCTGAGATTACAGAGAGATTTCAGTTTAAGCACCCACCACTCCACTGCCACGTGCTTCTTTTGTCGAGAAAGAGAGAGAGAGAGAGAGAGAGAGAGAGAGAGAGAGAGAGAGAGAGNGAGAGAGAGAGAGAGAGAGAGAGAGAGAGAGAGAGAGAGAGAGAGAGAGAGAGGTGTCCAAAAATGTAACAGCATTGTGGAATTTTTTTTATTTTTTTTATCTATTTTATATTGTATGCAGTTGAAATTATTGAAAACAAAACATTAACTCTAGTTATTATGCAAAGCTGCAATCTGCATCTGCAATAGTTTTTGATAAATGATCTGCCATTCATTCATTCGTTCGTTCATTCATTCGTTCGTTTGTTAGCCATTTGTTGTCCTGATTACATGTAAATAAAAATGCAGAAAGATTCAGGATAGTTATAAATTTGGTATGGTTTTGTAGCAAACTGATTCATCTGAAAAATGGCATGCAACATTAACATTGCAAGGTCAGAAAAAGACTATTTTTATAGCTGGGATTTAAAAAATTCTGTTCATCCAATGCATGTTTATCCAAAATATTAAGATTTGTATTACATGTCCTTGCCCCAAACACCTTAGCTGACTTTTTTATGCGGAGGAGCATTGGCTTCTCTACACTTATTTTGCAGCAATCCTATGCACAATGTCTCAGAGAAACAGTTATAAGCACTCGCCAGGTCCACAAAACACATGAACTGGACAGTCAAATTCCCACAACCCCCTTAGCTATTCTGCTAAGGTGAAGATCTGGTCCATTGTCCCATGACTCAAACAAAATCTACACAAGTCTTCTCTAATCTGTAGCTCAACATTCAGTCAGAGCCAGCCTTCCAACAACCTGGGGCAAACGTTCCTTCGGAGGCTGAGAAGTGTGATCCCCGAGAGTTGGAACAGACTCATCTGTCTCCCTTTTTGAAAAATTGGAACCAGCAGCCAAGGTGTTGATGTAATCCGTTTTGATGACCTTAGGATTGCATCTCTGCTTTTTGAGGATGATGTGGTTCTATTGGCCTCATCAGATCGTGATCTCCAGATCTCACTGGAGCAGTTCGCAGCCGAGTGTGGAGTGGACGGGATGAGGATCAGTAACTCAAAATCCGAGAGCATGGTCTTGAGCCAGAAAAGGGTAGGGTGCCTTCTCTGGGTCGCAGAAGAAGTTCTGCCCCAAGTGAAGGAGTTCTCGGGTCTTGTTCTCGAATAAGAGAAGAATGGAGTGGGAGATCGATAGACGGATTGGTGCCGTGTCTGTGGTGATGCGGGCGCTGTACCGATCCATCGTGGTGAAGCGGGAGCTGAGCCAAAACGCAAAGCTCTCGATTTACTGGTCAGTCTATGTTCCTGCCCTCATCTTTGGTCATGAGCTTTGTGTAGTGACCGAAAGAACAAGATCACAGATACAAGCGTCTGAAATTAGTTTCCTTCGCAGGGTGTCTGGGCTCTCCCTTAGAGATAGGGTGAGAAGCTCAATCATCTGGAGCTAAGAGTAGACCCACTGCTCCTCCACGGTGAGAGGAAACAATTGAGGTGGCTCGGGCATCTGGTTAGGATGCCYCCTGGATGCCTCCCTGGTGAGGTTTTCCGAGCACGTCCCACTGGGAGGAGGCCCAAAGGAAGACCCAGGACACGCTGGAGGCACTATGTTTCTCGGCTGGCCTGGGAACTCCTCGGGAGTCCCCCAGAAGAGCTGGCCCAAGTGCCTGTAGAGCTGCTGCCCCCGCGACCCGACCCCGGAAAAGTGGAAGGAAATGGTTGGACGGATGGAATCAGATGTTGACAGTCCTCTCTGCACCATTAAACATAAATGGCAGCCTTAACACATCTAGAGCCCTTAGCATCTCAGGGCAAATTTCACCCAGTCATGATGACACCTTCCCAGCAGAGATTGTTTAACTACCTCTGTGATCTCTGCCAAGGTATATTTTCTTTGCTTAGCCTTCAGAGGAGACAGACGCTTTTGTGCTTTCTCCTGAACCAACCCCTCCTACCCTGCTTTGCAGCTTTTTCAAGTATTTTTTCTACCTACCATTTGAAACAAAAAGGAATTATGGATTTGGTCAACTGGTCTCTGAATGCAATTGACACTATTTTTTTCCACATTAAGACTGGCACAAGGGGAACAAAGCTATCCGAGTGGAACGGTTGCTGCTGGTTGTATCAGTGGTTGCTGGGGGGCTTGGAACCTCATGTGTCTCGCACCACTTTCCATTGAAGACGTGGAAGATTTGTATATATTTAGATTTATGATAACTGGATTTCTGCTGCGTAGCGGAGGCGGATTTCTGATTTATCGAAAAGTGAAAGCGATCCTGTCAGTGGTCTGGGCCACTGAGAAGCTGTCGGGTGCAGTGGATGGAATCTGCCATTCTGGGGGTGCACAGACTCAGATGCTGGGGGAGATAAGTCGCAAACTGGATGTGATTCTGACAAGAACTGCAGATCAGCAGCATGCATTTGGCATGTAGGATCACATCTAGGTGAAAGCTTCAGACGGTGAAATGTGAGAAGGTCACCAAATTTGGAAGATTGGATTTTTTCACCATTTTCAGAGATGCAGTAAGACTGAAAAACAGCAAGAAATTCAAGGCTGCTTGTCCCAAAACACTTGTGTTATCTATTTAGCTCCCAGCTGCTTGGCCTCAACTGCCAAACTATCTAAACTCCCCAGGATGATATGTGAACAAGGGTTCCCTCATTCATTCCCTTCCCTCCCCACATTTCCAGCATGGAGAACCAACCTCAGTGTCACCAGCTCCTCTGAATCCCGCCCCATCTCATGTGTTCTGACCCAACCCACCCCATGCCCCCAGCTGTCTGCTCTGTCGTGAGTGTTTTTTTGTGCATATGACTCTGTGTTTATGATGTAAACATAGGATCAGAGCAGTTTTTAACTCATCTCTCCTATTGTGTATTTCCAAGCTGCAAAAAGGTAGTGCGACCCTGTATCGCATGACCTTTTCACCTGTACCCCCGTGTTTTTGTCATGTGTGTTCTTCTTGAATGGGTGATCTTAACTGTATTTCGTTCTACATTGCATCCCTGATGTTATGTTTGAATGACAATAAAGCAAATCTGCATCTCTGAATCTGAATAATGTAGGGATGAAAGAAAGATTTGCCAGAACGTTCTTTATTCCAGCCAAACATCCTTATTCATCGCCTTTCCAAATACCTCCCACAGTCTTTCTGGTCACTCTGTACCTTTCTGCTCCTTCAGGTGCCCCATGTGATGTCTAACACATACAGGCCTTCTTCAGATTATTCACTGTGAATGTTGTTGTTAGCCAAAAGGTCTTTTGGTTGCTGCCATAACTGGCACAAATGTTCTTCTGGTCAAAGCTCCTAGAAGTGGAATCTGCTAGAGACCTTGAACAAGATGAATATCTCTCAGGCCGGGGTCTCTGCCAGACATTTCTGTTTCACCCATAATTTTCATATATCAGGTTTTTTCAGCAATCTCTCTTACCACCATAACTAACTGATCCCTCAGTGGTGATCAATTGATCTTTACTCCACTCTTCACCTGAGTGTCTAAGACATAGGGCTGCAGGTCGGATTACAAAACAAATCATCAACCTTTGGAACTCATGAGTTTGTACCAATTATACTTACAGATAACCGCACAATGCTCAAACATGGCGATGTCCCATAACAAAACATCATTCAGGTTCAGGTTAAAGAGGCTGTTTCTCTAAATCAGTTGCCTTCAATTGATTTTGCCATTGCACACATGGGCAATAGAGTAATGGAATTCCCAGATGAAACCCTTCATGCATACCATTCAGTGACTCCAAGAAGACCAAACAATCTGAACTGCCACTTTGTTCATAAACACAAACAATAGTAAGCACATTCCATTTTGTAGTTCTAAGCCACAGAGAGATAACCCTCTTGTTTACTAGTAAAAACTCAAACACTGGGGTCTTATGAGGATACCCATGAATGCATTTCATTGGTATCCATGGGGCGGCTGTGGCAGAGTGGAAAGAGGAGCCGTCCTGGAACCGGAAGGTCACGGGCTCGACCCCCATCCCAGCTGTCTCAGCTGTTGTGTCCTTGGGCAAGATACTTCACCCTTAATATGTCTGATGTGTGTCCCATCAGTGTCTGAATGTGATTGGCACTGATTAGTCTCCGTAGTTGACTGTACATGTTAGCTTTGTAGGAGATCTAGTAGAGTGCTGTGTGAATGGGTAAATGAGGGCACACATTGTAGTGTGAAGCGCTTTGAGTGTTCTGGTTGGGTAGAAAGGCACTACAAGTATAGTCCATTTACCATTTCCCCCCCTGGGAACCTACTCAGTAGGAGATAACTTAATTCTAGGACTTGGGTGTCAGAACCTAAGGTGTGGAATTAGGTAAGTCAAGATTTTTTATAACAGGTAAAATTCAACCTTAGTCATGTTCATAGTATGATGCTCTACGTACCTAAAATCAGTTTATGATACCAGAAATCAGCAAATCCAGATCCATGAAAACAGACTAAATAGAAATATATTGTTGTCAGTTAAGTTCAAGTAAAAAAATCATGTTATCTTGAGTGTAAATAACATGGAAAATTGTAAAGGAACGCATCAAGTATTTATGAAGAGTAATTAAATCTATACTGATAACCACATCAAATCCGTAAGATGAGCTCTTTTTCATCAATTGTGTCCAGTAGAGGAATTTCAGCCCAAATGATGTTTGAAAGTATTTAAAAATCAAGTAAAAACATAATAATGCGAAATAAGTTTGTTTGTGTTTTATTTGTGGCAGTGGTAACCTAAGATATTGTTGGTACACATTATCTCATTAGCAGCTCAGATTCTTATCTTAGGACATTTGCGTGCCAATGAAACATCTTGTTCAGTTCAACTAGCCTATGTGAATTCTCTTTCCTCTTCTTTTAGCTGAAGAATAAGTTCATGAAGAAGATTCCTCGTGATGCTGAGGCTTCCAATGTTATGATTGGTGAGGTGGATTTTCTGGACAAACCATTTGTCTCTTTTGTTCGTCTGGCTCAAGCCACAACACTGGGAGGCCTCACTGAGGTACCAGTCCCCACCAGGTAGACATCCCACCTGCCTCCATCTCTTCATCTTTCTAAAGTATCTTTCTTGATTTATGAGCCTTTTACAATCTCCTTTGACAGGTTTCTCTTCATTTTACTGGGTCCTCAAGGCAAAACCAAATCCTACAATGAAATTGGAAGAGCAATTGCTACTCTCATGGTAGATGATGTAAGGAACTTTGTGACACCATCTCCTCTTGCCAGATATTCCTTGTAGATATATAAAATTCATTAACTTTATATTATTTGGGGTATTTTTTTCAGCTCTTTAGTGACGTTGCCTACAAAGCGAGGGATCGTGATGACTTAATTGCAGGTGTGGATGAGTTTCTGGATGAGGTGATTGTTCTTCCTCCAGGGGAATGGGATCCTAAAATTCGCATTGAACCTCCCAAAAAAGTTCCATCAGCAGAAATGAGGCATGTGAACAAGTTTTGTTGGTGTCATCACATTTTTTTAATGTTGCATTTTACTTACTTTACCTTCAGCTGTGATTTAGGGGAATTGTTGAGTTGTGATATCTCCCCTGAATCAGTTAATTGACTTAAACATGGAGGCTGGTTGTTAAAAGGTTTGCATGTTAGAAGTCAGATGTTCCATCTTAGTCTGGAGCTCAACAGGAGCCAGTGCAGAGGAGCTTAAATGAGAGAAATGTGATATTTCCTTTTATATACTATTACTATTGAAAGAGGCTGAGGAATAACTGAACATCTGGCACAGAAAACATTATTGGCAGCACAACAACTTAGTGTATTTAGTGCAATGTTGCCTCACAGCAATCAGACCTTGGGTTCAATCTTTGGTTTGAATCTGTGTCAAGTTTTCATGTTCTCCTTGTGTTTGCAATAGTTTTCCCCTGGCCCTCAGGTTTCTTCCCACAGTCCAAAACCCATGCATGTCTAGGCTGCATTCAGGCCCCGCTTACCTTTGAAAAAGAGATCTGTGATCTTGATTTATCTGGTTAAATAATAGTTGAATAAAATACAAACATTGGAAGAAAAAACAACAGATCAAAATTTACATTTCTATGCTAAGTTAAAGACAAATGAAGTTGGTATAGTAAACCAATACCAGAAAAAATGTGTTGAAAAATCTAAAGTGTTTTAAGCACAGTGCGACAGTAGAAAACAACTGTATCAAAAGTTTTTAAAATTCTTTCAAGAAATCCAAGGTTGATCAGGTCTCAGTTTGTGTCCCATAATCAAAAGAAAGCTTTGGTTATGCGCTGATCATGAATTTTACTTTATTTTGTTTTATTTATTTATTTATTTATTTTTAGTTTTATTTTTGTCAGAGTGTGACTGTTCTTTTCTCTCAGTGATCAACAATATACAGCAACCGAGTTCGTAGTATGTTTCATACTTTTGCCTGAACTAAGACATAGGGATTTTCAGAAGAAGAATAAGCAAGTGTGTCATGTATCAAAAGCGGTATCTAATGCCATGGAGTAATTTCACCTCTCTGCTTTGCAGCTTAGCAGTTTGCAACCGTTTCCTACCGTATGTCTAAATGTCTTTACTTTCATTGTCACAGGAAGTCCGTTCTTAACCTGAATGAGCTGGGTCAGATGAATGGCTCAGCAGGTGGAGCAGCTGGAGGAAAAGATGAGGGGCTTCCTGTTCAGCATGAACTGGGAGAGGAACTGAAATTCACTGGGAGGTAAGTGCAGTGTTTTAATCTTTATAGCCATGAGTGCATTTTACAGTGCTAAAGTGATCTGCATGTACATCTGCCCTGATATGATAGAATAGGGAAACACACAGTTGACTTGTTCTGTGTACCAAACTTAACCGTTAGATAATATATCCGAAATTCCTAGTTTTCCACATGTTCTTATTTTAATTGTAAAGACCATCATGTCAGAAGTGGCACCTTTAGTGTTCCACAGATCACTTTGGATGAACCTGGGGCTACTACAACAGCTACAGGATGGTGCACATTAGGACTGAAAATATATACAAATTTTAGCATTATCGTGATAAAAGCCTCTGCAATAGGTATATCCACCCCCCCCCCCCCCGAAAAAAAAAACAACAACATAAACTGCAATAAATGGTTGGCTCAAATGATTCCATTTATGTGTCTTGTCAATCACAAGGAAGCCTGAAGTATTTGACCAAACAAATGGAACCCTTCTCATATTTGGCCAATCAGATCAGAATCAGTTTATTTGTCATTGTACAGAGCACAATGAAATATGTTTCAGTACAACCCATCCTAGAAAGACAAAACTTACATAGGGTGTTACGATTGCTATGAGGAGAACCCAAGAGCAGGCGGACTCTGGAAGTAGGCTACACAAAACAAGATATTTATGTGAAATAAAATTCTCATTGACTCCGATTGTATTTAGACTTTTTCATTGAAAGTAGAAGGGAAGTTTTTTTTTAACTTGTATCATATCTTAGGCGGGTTAAAGTAGCTCAAAGGTTAAACTTACCGGTCCAGGTGTTGTTTTGTAAAAGCCATGTGTGTTTAAATGCTGAGTGCTCTCTCCATAGTGCTCCAGCTCCCTGTTGGATCCTTTATTTTCATTCTTGACAGTTGTCTTACTTTGCTTTTTCTTTGATTGCAGCACGAAGAACATGTCACACATTTAGGTTGTTATATTTTTGTCAAAGGTTGTTTTTTTTTTTTTTTTCCAGAATTTGTGGTGGAATGTGGCTGGACATCAAAAGGAAGATGCCCTTTTATTGCAGTGATATTTATGATGGCTTCCATATCCAGTCTATCTCTGCTGTCCTCTTTATTTACCTGGGCTGCATCACCAACGCCATCACCTTTGGAGGACTGCTGGGAGACGCTACTGACAATTACCAGGTCTTCATATATACATTATAAAAATCAGTCCTGAAACTGCTAATCAGCACTGTATTCCACTAAACGAGTCGCTCACTCACAGGTCTATCTGTCTCATCTCTGTCTTTTAGGGAGTAATGGAGAGTTTCCTTGGCACTGCTTTAGCTGGAACTGTCTTCTGTTTGTTTGGAGGACAACCGCTCATTATTCTCAGTTCAACTGGACCCATTCTCATTTTTGAGAAACTGCTTTACAACTTCAGCCAGTAGGAACCAATTTAAGTAAATTTATTGTAGTTATAATTATAGCAGTAGGTCGTATCCTGTATATTTACATGCTTGAATCATCTAGAATCCTTTTTTCATTCCTAAAAACTGGTACAACTTTGTCACGTTTGAAAGGCACCATTTGAATGGAGCAGTCCTTAAATCATATGTCTCAAACAGAGTGAGGTTTTGTTTTTAAATGGACTGCTCCAAGACAAACTGTAGGGGTGCAACAATACATGTAGCCTTATTGAACCATTCAATAAAATGCTTTAGGTTCAAAACACACTTGTATCGAACAATACAGATTTTTAAAATTTATTTTATCAGCTTGTCTTCTGAAGATGCTCTGTGTTGAAGGATCAGTGGATCTGTGTTCGACTATTTCACCTAGGCTGCATTGTCGAGTGCAGATCCACCAAGAAACTTGCTGTTTCAGCAACATTTAATTTAAAAACTGTACTTTTCAGGTTGAAAAAATGTGCATAATTAATTTAAATAAATTACGTTAAAAAGGACATGGAAATTTCTCTTTTTTTGTATCGAAAAAATATCGAACCGTGAGACTAAAGTATTGAACCGAACCGAATCGTGAATTTTCTGTATCGTTGCACCCCTAGTGTTTAGGTTCATTGTCCAGATAAAATATACAGTTTCCCCCCTTTAACAACATCTCTGAATATTGCTCTCTCTATTTTTCCTTCAACTTTGACCAGTCTCTGTCTCGGAAAAATAAATAAAGATTTCCACTACAGTCTCACAATCCCTTTCAATACCATCCATCTCCATGGCATGGTGCTCCCACCCCCATGCTTCATCGTAAGGATGGCAATGTATTTAAAAGTTTTGTTTCTGTTAAATATGATCACATCACCTTCTTTTAACAAGATTGGGGGACAAATCCCAAATTGAGAAACTGTGAACCCATTTCTGATGATAAGTTGAGGGGTTTTATAGTTACAGTTTAAATTTACATTTTAAATGACAATTTAAAAACAAAAAAAGATAAATGTCAAAGAGCCTCAGTTATCCAAAGGCCTGAGGAAAGTCATAAGGATTAACACAGGGGTGCCCAAACATTTTCCCCGAGGGGGCCAAAATGAAAATCTATCCATTGCTGCGGGCCAAATACAGTTATATAAAACATGAAATACAAATACTTTTTTTAAGTAAAGTCCTTTATTTTTAATGATTAAGCTGTACAATGGCCCTCTTTTGTTTTAAGTCTGTGCACTTGGAGAAAGTCTACCTTCACCACAGCCCTTTACGGTATATAGTCATTTGACCAATGGAAATACTGTGTTTCTACATAGGATAACAGGTTACAACCTTGTTACTTTGGCAACTGTTGGTGGGCCAAATCAAATGGTTTGGCGGGCCAAATTTGGCCCGCGGGCCCCACTTTGGGCTCCTCTGGATTAACAACTGCATGCATTTGATTAGATAGGTCTGAAGGCATTTATGTCAATAACAACAACTATAGCTATTATTATGTCATTTCAGTTTAGTTTTTTTATATAGTGCTAGTCACAACATACATCATCTCAGGGCACTGTACACAAAAAACAATCTAAGTCAACAGATTGTGTTGAGTCACTTCATCAGTCTCCCATCGTCAGCAAGCACAATGTGGAGAGGAAAAATTCCTTGAAGAAACCTAAGACAGAACCAGGCTCAGGAAAGGTGGCTGGGTTTGGTTGGACAGGAAAGAGACACAGAGAAACACAGAAGGACTGGTCCAGGTGTATTTTCCTCTGGATCAGAAAAATCTAAGTTTGTAGGTATAAATCATTCACAGTAGTTGTGTTTTTACCTCCACTTTAACTGTCATCACAGGACCAACGACATCGACTACATGGAGCTGCGTTTGTGGATCGGCCTTCACTCATGCCTGCAGTGTTTTATACTGGTTCTCACAGATGCTAGCTACATTATCAAATACATGACACGTTTCACTGAAGAGGGTTTCTCCAGCCTTATCTCCTTCATTTTTATCTCAGATGCAATCAAGAAGATGGTGGGTGACATTCTGGACTTTGTCTAAACATCTCCAATATTTACAGGCCGACACTTCTTGCACATGAAGCAAACTGTTTTTCTTTCCACAGGTGGAATCCTTTAAATATTACCCAATCAACCGTGGCTTCAAGCCTGATTATGTGACAGCCTACAAGTGTGAATGCATTGCTCCAGACCAGGGTAAGATTAGAACATTTTTGATACATACTTAGCACAACTGTGTTTGCTGCATGACCTGTTTCATTTGTTCCCCCATGTTTGCCTTGTATGTCTTCTTAAATGGGTGTTTCTTAACAGCCCCTCCCCCTTCCCTGAATGTACAGCAACTTGTGAATTTATTTCTGTGAAAGGTGCTATATAAATAAAACTTTACTTACTTACTTAGTTCTTGTCTCTAAATGATGGGTTTTCTGCAAAGTGACTCAGGAGATAAGTCAAACATAAAGACGAAAGCTGTCTCTTATTGCTAAATTGTGTGCATGCGTTCACAAAAACGTATTTCCCATTTTTATTTTTAATCATTTGTTTTTATCACATACTTATGGAAGCCCATTTCCGCCACCCTGATAAAAAAATAAAACTTGTATCTCATAATTATGACTTAGCTATCTCATTATTATGAGATACTATCTCATAATTATGACTTAGCTATCTCATTATTATGAGATAGTATCTCATAATTATGACTTAGCTATCTCATTATTATGAGATACTATCTCATAATTATGAGATAGCTAAGTCATAGTAATGAGATACAAGTTTTATTTATTTTTTATCAGGGTGGCGTAAATGGGCTTCCATACATACTGTATAATTTAATTATCTTCCTACATAAAAACTTACTAAATAACTCCTGTGTGGCTCTCTTCTGAATGACTGCGTTAATGAACAAAAATAATTAAACACTTTAAATCTTGTATTATTAAAGTAATTAAAAGATTTCTTTGTTACTAAAAGAATTGTTGATTGTGGTCTTCACTCTGTGATAATATTTCTTTGTTTCTGGCTTATTTTTGGATGCTATCTGAAAAAGTGAGTATGTGTCCGTAGATTTAAATAAATACTGGTAAACCTAAAAACAACTGCACAACCTTCTCATAACAACACAGTAAATTATAAATAGCCATGACTAAATGAAAATAACTTCTCTTTGTCTTCTCCAGCCTCTGCTCTGGGTTTAAATGTTTCAGCTCCACTCGCAGATGATAACATGACTCTGTTGGTAAGTGGAAACCCACAGAAAGAAAATCCCATTTGTTAAACGAATTGAGGCATTTTCAGCCCAGGTTTGGTTGTTTTGAAATAAAAAATGATATGATTTTTAAATTATTTTTGAAGTTTGCCTTAGATATAGGAAACTTTTAGGAAAAAACACTAGTTTTATTTAAGTGCTTTAAAGAAAAGCTGAAGACGTTACAGCAACACATTGGTTTCCTCAGAAGTTTTGGTCTGTTTTTGGTCGTTTGCTTTCAGAATAATGCAGCACAGCTACTGATAAACCTGAGACAGTGAAACAGTTAGCATGTAGTAAAAGATGCTACTTTAAGCTAACTCACTGTATGTAACAGAGGAAGAGTGTCAAGGAACAATTAAACTTCATAAATCAAACAGAGTTAGAATGAGTCTAAAAGTAAAGCTAATTAACAGGATTGCAGTGAATGTCATCAAACATATTTTTCTTTCTGAAAAATCTACCGTATTTATTCAAATATAATACGTAAAATTAAATCCATAAAATCATTCATGAAGTTGGGGGGTAGTATTATACTTGGATAAATATTTTTAGTTATGTATTTTAACTGAAATATCGGCTTCATTCACAAAATGCCTGAGTCCGGAAATGAGACCACGGTGTAAAAAGCAGTTGAAATGAGCTTACCTCTGACACTCCTCCGTGCTTCAGAGCGAGATAATAACAGATCCAGGCAGGCAACATGATGTGAAAACAAGAGGTAAAAAAGTAGTCCTGCACCTTAGTAATGATAACGAACTAATGACATTAGCATGTGACCGAGCCGTTCCTGGAACAACAACAAACATGCATGTCTGTAATGGCTGCCGTCTACCGGTGTTTTGAAAAAGTTTGTATCCCTGAAAAAAGGCCAATCGGTGGCTACATACTTGCCCTACTCCCTACTCACTCAGTTTGCGTGTTCCCGCGGAGGGTTGGCCATATTAAGTCACATCTCAAACCAGTTAGGTCCGAGAGCAAGTGGCTTATTAAGCCCTCCACAGCGAGTCTACATCCAGTGCAGACTTGATCAGCAGGTGCAGCACCAAATGTTTGACTGTCAGCCTTTCCCACAGTGCTTCTCCGCTGTAGGAGACAGTAAAGGCTGAGTTTTATAGTCGCGCTTTGGACCGCGCGAGTGCGCGCGCATTCGGCTGTGCGGCATCGCGCTATGACTGCAGGAGAAACAAGGTCCAGACTCAGCAAGCTTTTGTGCGTCCTGGAGCAGTAATTCACCTGCACTGACAGTCGCCTCGCTGCATCATGTGCCGCGGCGCACGCTCCTCCCGTAACTGGTAGTGTGGTTGGTCCGACCGGAGGATGCGCTGTCATGTAAACATGTAAACAGTTTGTCGTTCATTTTCACACACCCGAACCAGGTCCGGATAAGTAATGCCCCCCGTCGCCTTCATTTGCACTCTCAGCCACGCTGCTTCCCGCTTCCTCTGTTTTGACTCCAGCTGGTTACATCATCAAAAAGAACTGCGCGGTTGGCCGGTAGACTACAGATCTCTATCATAGGACAAATTTATATTGTTTCTACCGTATATCGTTTATATCGCGCATTCCTAGTATTCACTGATTGGGAAATGGCCATAGTTTCCCCACCAGAGTGGCTCGCGAGTAGGAAGTAATCTGCTTTTCCCCCACAAGATGCCCCAAATCTCATGTGAAGTCTCTGACTTTTGTGTTGGCGCCTCCTGGTGGACTATGTGAAAAATGCCAGAATTCATATGATGCTGCCACAGCTGATATATATTTGTTGTCAAAATACCTTTTAGTACATATGTTGTTAAAAATAAAATGAACAGTCCAATGATCATTTTACTGATATGTATAAAGACTGCAAAGGCTGAAAAATCTTGAAGTCTGTATGAAATTGGAAGTAGTTTGAGGATTAAATTTTTATGCTTTTTAAGCTAAAAGGGGGGGGGTCGTATTATACATGAGATCGTATTATACACGAATAAATACGGTAAGTTAATTTAAAAGTTGTTCTACAAGATGTTGAATCATTTGGTGGACTTAATGTTGTCCCACACCCATTACTGGCGAATATTTTATCTGAGCTTGTAATGAACTTGACGGCCTGGTAAGGACTGGATTATTTTTTTTCTCTTGTTCCTTGTTGGAAAAAAAATCAGAAGTGGCTCCTATAACTGTGAGTTCTGCTATTGGTTCTGTATTGTTTTTTCTTTTGTTATCGCTTGTCTTTTCTCTCTCTTTCTCGCTTCGGTTTCCTACCTCACCCCCACTACCCACACTCTCTGCCTCCCCCACCCCCAATATCTGTTTTGTCCCACTTTGTGCTTCTAGTTTAATTTGACAGACCTGGACTGGAGTCAGCTGAGTAAGAAAGAGTGTGTGAAATATGGTGGTTCTCTGGTGGGGAACGCGTGTAAGTATGTCCCCGACCTGGCCCTCATGTCCTTCATTCTCTTCTTTGGCACCTACTCCATGACTATTTCTCTCAAGAAGTTCAAGTTCAGCCGCTACTTCCCGACAAAGGTAAGTGGTTTTACCTTTGTCATGACTATTAGATGATTTTTCCCAAAGCAAGTGGAGGCCCTTCTACAAAAAAATAATAAAATAAAATAAAACATCCTGCATGTAAAAAGCTCACATTGTGTAATTCAAAGATGTCTGGCAAAACATTTAAGTTGACATCTAAAGAACAAAGCTGGTAGTAAATAACAGAGTGTTGTTTTTGTAGAACAGAAATTTGCACGTATTTGATGCTGTCATGATATTCAGAATGTGAAATTGGCCAACATGCCAGTGCTTTGTCTTGCACTCTTTTACAAACATATTCAGGTTTCCTAAAACCAAAAGAAAAGCATGCTTCCAAAATCTTCAAATATTTAAGTGATTTAAAATATAAAATAATCACCAGCTTTTTACCTTTAAAGTAAGAAAATAAAATTCAGAGTTTTGCTCTTCTTATCCAAACTAGATCCCAGTTATTGTTTTGTTTGTTTGTTTGTTCACACTCCAGCATGATGTCTGCCATGTTTGTTTTCCTGCATCCACTTTAGTCCCGCATCCTAATCAGTGATTTTGCCATCATCATCTCTATCCTGGTCTTCTGTGGTTTCGACTGCCTTCTCCAACTTGACACCCCCAAGCTGCACGTGCCCACCGAGATAAAGGTCCTCTGTTCCCCAAGCAGCTCGTATTTCACAGACCCTCGTTTTTGTCTCACTGCTGATTGAAGCTTTTTCCCTAAATCATCAGTTTTTTGCACATTTACAAACAATCATTTGTTTTTTTTAATTGAATGTAGATTTATCTGTGTATTTTCTCTTTTCTCTTTTTCTTTGTCCTGTTTTTCTTCTTTTACACACCTTTCTCTCTTTCTGTCATACCACATTATCATCTGTGTTTGTGGTCTTTTCGCCTCGCTGTGTGTGTATGTTTATTGTTGAACCTGGAGATGAGGAAGCTAATCAGTGATTTTGCCATCTTCATGTCAATCCTGGCCTTTGTGGGTCTGGATTTATTGATGGGTTTAGACACACCTAAACTAATCGTTCCAACAGAATTCAAGGTATTTGATTTCTCACTAAATTATGCACAAAAATATGTCTTTATTTACCACATAGTGTATGGTATTTTACTGTAAGTGCATGCTTGCAGTGGTGGTAATATTGAAGAATGACCAAAATACTGCAAATGTTAACAGTTTTTTTTACTGTTGTCCAAAAACACGTTTTTTAACTTGTCATAGTTTTACAGTTCTTTACTGCAAAAAAGCAAAACTGAGTTTTAGCTTTATAAAAGTCCTTTTATGTTGTATAGTTAATGTTCAGACAAGCTTGAGTTACTTTTTCTGTGGAAGATGATGGATGTCTTCTTGGTTCAAAAGTCATTCAACCTGGATTGGAAATATCAATAAACAGGTGTTTCTAGGTATTTGCAGAGATGTTCTGCAATGTTCAGGAACAGACTATTCAAATTTGGATGACTTAATATGAACAGGTTTGTGTGTTTATTGGCAACATCAGATTTCCACTATAACAACCTGTGACACTCAGTGAAAGAAAAACTTTTGTTCAGAATCAATCCTCATTCCTCTTTTCTCCTGTCCTGACCACCTCCCATCCCTACTGCAAAATAAATAATAATAATAAAAAAATCCTTACATAATGACATCACCATATTTAATTGTTGGGATACTATTAATGTGATCCCTATCACAGCAAAAACAGGAGTGTTAAAATTTCAGTGTTAAACTTTTGGGTGTTGATTTAACACCACCTAGTGTTATTTTAACACTTTCTGAGTAAACTGACACCCAGTGTTGGTGTTAATTTACAGTGTTGATTTCTTCAGTGTTGTCGCAACACTGGACATTGTTAAATAAGCTCCGCCCACTGTTAAGTCTTATATAACACTTAACAGTGTTGTTATATAACACCATGCAGTGTTAAAAGCAGTATTCTGAAAAGCCCCGCCCTCTTCCACCTCACGTCAGACAGACCAGTATTTACCCAGCATTCCTTGCTAAGAAATCTTACAGAAATGATGTTTTTGCATGTTTATGACCATTAAAGACATCCATGCGAGTAAAAATTAGTTGTTCTGGTTAGTTTTCTTGTTCAGTTTGATCAAGTTGTTCAACTTTAAGTTTACGTTATTGGCCAAAATAACATAAAATTAGAGTGAGAGGTACTTTCTGGTGTGTGAAGGGTGGCTCCATTACTCTCAAAAATACGGAGTATTGACACCTTGTGGTGTCTGTTAACCTTTTAACACCATGATTTCCTTTGTTAATAATAATAAACTGGTGTTACTTTTAATACTKTATTTTAACACTGTTGAAATGTTAATGTCACCCACAGTATTGTTGATTATTAAACACTGGATAGTGTTACTTTTAACACTATATTTTAACACTAACACTATTTTTATGTTGATGTGACACTCAGTATTGTTAAATATTAAACACTGGTTGGTGTTAAATAAAAAAAATTGGTGTTAAAATTTAATACTTTCACAAATGTTATTTTAACACCAGCGAGTGTGGACACATATAGACACTTTGTTGGTGTTGAAATTAACACTGTGGGTGTTAAATTAACACTGATATTTTTGCTGTTTAGTGCTGTTTGAAACTGTCACCCCGATGTTAATCTTGCTTGTCTTTAGAAATGTTTTTTAAGGATAAATCCTTTTGTCATATTTTGCCTGAGCAGCAGTTAGTTGGTGACTTTGAAATATTAGCACATTTCGTACCCATTTCCATAACCTGGCACAGTTTTGTAAAGTTCTCCAAACCTCATCGCTGGGATTCTGTAATCTGTGAGATGAAGACCTCACTGCAGTAACAGTAGTTGTGGTTGGAGTCAAGGATGTGGAGTTTGAGTCGGAGGCTGTGATCTGGTGTTCAAAACCTCTGGGAGAAGGAAGGTGTTTTAAAAACCAAGTACCTGTCCCAGAAAGGTGAGCTCAGGGATCAGAGGCTCCCAAGTGACAGGACCAAAAGTCAAGAATTTGACAATAGTTGCTTGATATCATTAACTTTAGCAAATCTGTAACATATTTTAAGACACTATACCAAAATAAACAATATACCGTATATAAAGTAAAATGTACAATGTGTATTTGTGTGTTCCACCACTGCTAAACTTCCAGCTGTGCTAATATAAACTACATTTATACATCTCTTACTCCTTTGATTTATGTTTTATTACTGTGTGATGCAGCCAACACGTCCTGACCGTGGTTGGATTGTTCTTCCGTTTGGTAAGAACCCCTGGTGGTGGTATCTGGCCAGCTTCGTTCCTGCTCTCCTCGTCACCATCCTCATCTTCATGGATCAGCAGATCAGTGCCGTTATCGTCAATCGCAAGGAAAACAAACTTAAGGTCTGAAAACAACAACAAATAAAAGATGATGAAATAGTTTAGTTGTAGTTCATTTCTAAACGATTGGTTTTATTAACAAACACATTGTAGAGGCAAAAACCTCTTAAAAATGCCATTTTTTCAACAAGTAAAAAGAGCCGAAAAGTTGACAGCAAGCATGAAGGTTTATTAAGGTGGACACAGGTCAGAACGGACAACCCCACGTCTAGTTAGAGTCTCTGAGTGGCATCTTTTGGCAAACTATGTTCTTTCTGGACTGTCCCATGAGTGTATTTTCCCCCAAAACCTATATGCCGATGTTTCATTTTTGAAAAATACATATGTAACGCGCCACGGGAAAACCAGATATAAGTCGCTGCAAACCGAGAAAAAAAAGGAGAAAAAACTAATTTTTGTGTCATGACTGACACACGGAGGCTTGAATGCAGTCTAAACAATTTTAATTCCACTGACTGACATAAAGTTTCTAATGATAGAGTTAACCTATAAGCTATATTAGCTTGTTTTTCATCTGAACTCTTTAAAACGAGTGTCTGTATATGACAGAATCTAAATATGCCACAATTTATTCAAAAGTTTTTCAACACTAAGAGCTGAACTGATTGTTGAGTATGGAGTTAAAAATTTAAACATTTTTACTTCTTGTGGTTGTCTGCACCTGCAGAAAGGCTGTGGTTACCACCTGGACTTGTTCTGGGTGGGTATCCTGATGGCTCTGTGCTCGTTCATGGGTCTGCCCTGGTACGTCGCTGCCACTGTCATTTCCATCGCTCACATCGATTCTCTGAAGATGGAGAGCGAGTGCAGCGCTCCTGGAGAACAGCCACAGTTTCTTGGAGTCAGGTAGAGCCAGACATTTCATTTATTTCTTATTTAATTCCTTTTACTCTCAATCAAGTTAAGGAAAAGGGGGGAAAAACCCATGAGCTGGCATTCAGTTTAAATTAAAAAAGCTCCTCTGGTTCTTTTCTGGGTCAAATCTCAACTATAGTATGTTGTTTGTAGAGAACAGCGACTAACCGGGATTCTGGTGTTTGTTCTGACCGGACTCTCGGTGTTCCTTGCTCCCATCCTTCAGGTTAGTCTGCAGATTTGACACAACCTGTTGTTTTTCTTTTACATTCACCCTTTAACTGCTGTTGTGTTTAACTCAGTACATCCCCATGCCGGTCCTTTATGGAGTGTTCCTCTACATGGGAGTAGCGTCACTGAGCGGCATCCAGGTACAAAAACCAACTTTTAACACTTGTTTCCAATGTAAAGGTAATATTTCTTTTTAAGGTTTAAACAAAATACATTTATAAAGGTTGTGTAACAGTGGACATGTAAAGAAAAGTTAAAGACTAAAAATAAATTCTGAAATATTTAAAGTACTTTAATTTAAAAAGGGATGTCAATGTCAAAGTCAAATTTAATTGCACAGCACATTAACAACAAAAGCTGACCAAAGTGCTTCACAGTTCAGTCAAGACATCAAAAAAACAAACAAATAATAGAAGCAAATACAGAAACAATATATGAAAAAGCTCCAACTGAACCTACAAATTTTAAACATAAGCCAAAGAAAATAAATGGGTCTTCAGCAAAGATTTAAAAGCCTCAACAGTCTCTGCTGACCGAATATTAAGAGGTAAACTGTTCCACAGCTTTGGAGCAGCTATTGCAAAAGCCCGATCACCTTTAGATTTCATTTTGGATCTAGGGACATCTAACAGGAACTGGTTGGTAGACCTGAGTGCTCAGACTGGAGTGTAGATGTTAAGAAGATCACATACAGTAAATATGACGGGGCCAGACCGTTAAAAACTTTAAAAGTCATCAATAAAATCTTAAAATCAATTCTCAGGTGAACCGGTAGCCAATGGAGAGGAGCCAGGACCGGGGTTATGTGTTCATGCTTTTTAGTACCTGATGAATTAGAATTAATAAAAAAACACTCTTCAAACAAACTGTGTCAACATAAAAAAACTGTTTCTCATTTGAAAGTTACAAGAAATAAAACAAACTATTTAAATAAGTCACCAAGAGCATATTTTGTTTCTGCACGGGGACTCTGCTGCTCACCTTCCAACTCCTGGCATCACTGTCAAAAACTTAAAAGTTGAATTTAATTGATTTAGAACCTAAAGTACTTTTGTTAATATTTTTAATTATAACAAGGTACTCAAAACTGACTTAAAATATAAAGAAATGCAGGAATGTGCCACTTACTGACTTAAAATATAAAGAAATGCAGGAATGTGCCACTTACCTGGCAAATATGATCAGAAAGAGAAGAGTGCTAAATATTTAGAAAATAACCCTTGATAATATATATATTTTCTGTCTTTGTGCTCCAGTTCTGGGAGCGGATCAAGTTGTTTCTGATGCCGCCCAAACACCAGCCAGACTTCTCTTTCCTGCGCCACGTCCCCCTTAGACGTGTCCACCTCTTCACTCTTGTCCAGATCACCTGTCTGGCTGTTCTCTGGATCCTCAAGTCCACATTCCTGGCCATCATCTTCCCAGTCATGGTGGGTGGGTTAGTGTGTGTTAGTGTGTGTTAGTGTGTGTCCTGTTCTCTTTGGGTTCTTACAGGTGCTGGTCATAAAATTAGAATATCATGAAAAAGTTGATTTATTTCAGTAATTCTATTCAAAAAGTGAAACTTGTACATTATATTCATTCATTACACACAGACTGATATATTTCAAATGTTTATTTCTTTTAATTTTGATGATTATAACTGAAAACTAATGAAAAACCTAAATTCAGTATCTCAGAAAATTAGAATATTGTGAAAAGGTTCATTGTTGAAGACACCTGGTGCCACACTCTAATCAGCTAATTAACTCAAAACACCTGCAAAGGCCTTTAAACACTCTCTCAGTCTGTAGGCTACACATTCATGGGGAAGACAATGACTGAGAGGAGAGGAGAGGAGAGGAGAGGAGAGGAGAGGAGAGGAGAGAAGAGGCAAGGCGAGGCGAGGCGAGGCGAGGCACAGAATCCACGTTACTTGAGGTCCAGTGTAAAGTTTCCACCATCAAATGCAACTCTAAACTTTCAAAATGTCAGTGATCTGAGTACGATGTGTATCAGGGTCATCAGGTTAGGTGTTAGAAGAGATTTGGAATGATTTTACAGTGTGGAAGCCTTTCAGACTCAGAAGCAGTGCCTTATTTTAAATTTTCCTTTGCCTCTGTCACTTTGTGTAGATTCTGGGTCTGATGTTTGTACGAAAACTACTGGATCTGATGTTTTCTCAACATGACCTGGCATGGCTGGATGACCTCCTGCCTGATAAAGACAAAAAGAAGAAAGAGGATGAGAAGAAGAGGAAGAAAGAGAAGAAAGCCGTTGAGCCAGAGAGCGACGAGGAGGTAAAAAAATGTGCATACATTTCTGTTTGCTAAGCACTTCATAATAAAGTCATAATGTCATTTCCGAAGTCACAATTTTTGGTACCACTTTACAGTAAGGCTCCTCATAGATAGCTTAAAATAGTTTATAATCAGGGTTACACATAAAATGTTTGGTCTGGTTCTCAGGGGAGAACCTAGGGTTGTTGCTTGGTGCTCATATTTTCCTTCATTCATTTAACACATTTATGGTGTCAGAGCATCTAACGTCCCCCTGTTCTGTTTTATGACTCCTATCAGCTGCAACGTCTCAGGACATCATGCCAAATCAGTCCAACAAGTTTTTATTTTATTCTTTTACTCTGCAAAAATTTTGTAAACTACCTAAGTGTCCAAGGGGCTGGGTGTATGTCATATAAACATCACAAACTGAACATTTCATGGTTAAATGTCTTTTAGACTAACATGTCCCTCAGATGGACARCTCCTGTAGTTTGACCTTCTGCATCTTCAGCCTTGGTTAAACCAGCTTTCCACACTCTCCAGACCAAGCAGCAAATATCTGTCTTTCGCACAGAGCAAAATAACTTAAAACATACAAATGTTTTATTTGTTAGACTGATTTCTTTTTTAAAAGACTATTTTATTAAAAAAATATTGTATTATTTAGATGGTTTCAGCTCATGTAATCATTTATTCTTTATATTTGATCATTTAATAAATTACATTTATCCCAGAAAAGCTGTGTCACAGTATGGTCCTAAATATAAACAAGTTTAGCAAATCAAGAACCTTGTTTATTGATAAAATTGTGAATGAAATTTGTGGATCTTTATGATAAATTAAAATAACATTTAAAATCCACCTAGAGAACATGGCAAGTTGTTTTTATTTATTAAAATAATTTTTTGATGGGGTGTTAAACAGAGAGTCATCTTTGCTTTTAATATGGAGCAAACAAATGTTCTGTTAGTTAATGTGGTTTAATTAGAAGAACTCAGTGAATCTCTCAGACAGCCTGCGCGCGCAGCGACGCGCTCATACAGCAGTCTCTCAGGAGGAGAGTTCAGTCACTCACACAGAGTTGGACAGATCTGTTCAGTAACAACATTCTGAACATATATTTAATATAAAGTTAGGTTTTACTGACCAAAGTCTCTGGTAGTTCAGGAGCAAAGTGCAGGAGGAGAGGAGAAGCCAGGATTGATTGCTGCAGCAGCTTGAGTCGAGCCGGGCCGCTGCTTCAACCAAACTTTCTCTCACTGAATGTCCTGCCCTGCTCTGCTCTGATTGGACAAAACGGCACTGGACTTCGTCTGATTAGTTGAAGGCAGTGTCCGTTTAATCCTTATATCAGGGTCCCGCTGTGGCGCACCGAACAACGATCCATTCATACCAGTGCCGCTGGATTCTTTTTTTTTTAAAAAAAAAGAAATCAGGTCGCATTTGCGACCAAACTGTTCGCACTCTAGAGCCCTGCACCATTAGTTTGACAGACAATCAGGTACAATCTTAGGTACGCAAGTGAGCTTTATGACGTTACATCTGGTGTGCTTTTTCCTTTTTAGACCGTGCATGCATACCTGCGCACTGCTTTTGTGCCACTCTGTTTATAGATAGGTTAGCAATTCATCTGTAAACACTTTATAAATCATTAATAATTGTTTATTGTGCATTAAGGACAAGAATAAGACAAAACTGTCTGGTTTCTTGACATTTATATATGTTTATTAGTCATTAATAAACAGTATACCTACTGTCTTACACTTAACAATAAGTGTCCATTTGATAATTGTGGATGCATAATGCTGAAATACAGTGCAACCTAGTCTGAAATGTTTAATAAGCACCTTTTAGATGTATTATATACAAGAACAGATTTGGCTCACTATTTGGCAGGAAACTGGACAGTTTTGTCTCTTTGTCATCCTTAGTTAATGCATGAAAACATATATTGATTTATGAAGTGTTTACAGATGAATTAATAACTTATCTGTAAACTATTTATAAGCCATCTATATGGGGAGCCTTATTGTAAAGCGGTACCCAGTGGTGGGCAGCACTAATCTAAAAATTAGTTCCACAAGCCCTAAAACACTAACTTAAATATTTAGGTCCCCTAATTCTAAAGCACTAATGCACTGAAGGTTTTAACAAAAGCTAATTCTAAAGCACTAAAATAACCCAGTCAACCCATGAACATTCATATAAGACACATGTTGCCATGTTGCTCTCTTAAGACTTATCACTGACATTCCACAGCCGTATTTGGGTTCATATGCTGTCACCTTGTGGATAAATGATACATATGAATTTATAAAATGACTGACAGCTTTCACCTTCAGCTGTTAACAATAACGTTGATCAAAACATTTATAGTCCTCAATTAGTGCTTCTAAATTTAGCATATAAATTTAGCAAGTGCTAATCCACTAACAAATTTTAATATTAGCTAAAGCCCTAAAGCACTAATCAGGAAATTAGTTCCCCTATTAGTGCTTTAGTGCTTTAGGGGAACTGTGCCCACCACTGGTGGTACCCAGTTCTTTTCTTAAGATTTTCTGTGTTTATGTGTGTTATGTGTGTCACTCCATCTGTTGTGTTTGTGTTGTTTGGTTTTCTCTAATACTGGATGTTTCTCCTCTTTGTCCAACAGTGTTGCTGAAAAGGCACTGTATAACACTTACTACAATCTTCTTGTCTGTCTGCCTTTATTATCCATGTTTATCCTCCTCTCCTGAGATTCCTTTGGCTTTTCTGTGGCTTTTTTTTTGTTGTTCCCATTCTGACCTGGGTTCAGTTCTGAGGAGGCTGGTTGTACTCTGTGTTTTTGTTCCATCAATAAAGATCTCGCATCTGACCACAAACACATCAATGTGCTTCAAGTTTCTGCAAACTTCAGTAGTCAAAACACTGAGAGTTGATGTTTTTGGTGCAAAGCAATCACCAATGAAAAGTCATTAAAGTGGAGTTTACCATTTCATTCACAAATTGATATTTATAATAAGTTACAGTATAAAGTTTATTATGTTTTTTTATAGCTGATTAGATTTATTAATCTGTGGGATCAGTAAGTTGTTCAGTAACAATTCACCTTTTTAAAAAGTTTTTTTTCTACCACAGGATGGTGTACATTCATCTGAGTACAGTTATGTTGGTTCATGGCAAAAAAGAAATTTCACATTAAAGCCATAGAAAAAATCAGCCTTCTGTCAATTTTAGGTTTTAAAAATTAGATTCTGCTCTTGACTGCTTTCTAATTGTACCCAAATGAAACCGTTTGTGCAAAAAAATACAGCCGATTCCATCATATTTTTTAAATTAAACACAAAAACAAATTAAAAATACTTTGTATTTTTTAACATCCAACATCTTTTTGTCCAAAGATTCAGCAGCTTGTAGAAACATCGTCAACAGTTAAAAAAAACAGGCACAGTGTCACAGCTGGTAGAACTGTTGCCTCTCTCAGTAAGAAGATTGCTAAATCCCAGTTCAGGACCTTTCTGGTTAGAGTTTGCATGTTCTTTTCATGCATGTTTTCTCCAGGTACTCCGGTTTCCAGACTGTTAGCTTAATTGATAACTCTAAATTGTCCCTAGATGTGAGTAAGAGAGTGAATGGTTGTTTGTCTCGTTTGTCTCTATGTGGCCCTGTGATCGATTTGTGACCTGTCCAGTTGTGTTTTACTGGCCCAGTCAGACTTCAGACCTCAACTGGACTGAAATACCGGACATTAAGAACATTGTAAATAATTATCTCAAACTTCAATGAACTCAAGCAACATTGTAAAGAGGAGTGGGCCAAAATTCCTCCAAAATTGTGAGGGACAGACCTCAAATTTTTGCTGCTTTAACAATCTCTACAAGCTGTTGGCTCATGGAGTGACTTTAGTTTTTTACAGGTTTTCATATCTTTGGTTTTATTTTAGTAAAATGAAAAGAGCGTATATTTTATTTTCCCCATGACAAAAAATAAAAAATAAAAAAGAGTACACTTGGCCTTTTATAAGAAAAACATAATTATCCTGTTTTTATCTGACTATTTTATTTCTTTTTAAATGANAGAATGGACACAAGTCCACTGTCTGAGGCCATGAGAATATCATTAGTAACTTTCACCAGTGCTGTTTCTGTGCTATGATGAGCTCTAAACCCTGATTGAAACTCCTGATATAGATTATTTCTGTCCAGATGTTCATGTAGCTGATTTGCAATGTTTAAGATGAATGGGAGATTAGATATTGGTCTATAATTGGCCAGAGCTCCTGAGCCAAGACCAGGTTTCATAAGTAAAGGTTTAATTACAGCAAACTTAAAGCTCTGTGTATGGGGTGCCGTTTGAAAAGTTACAGTCAAAAATTACCACCAATATTTTTGTTTTATTTAGCCTTTTATAAGAAAAACATAATTATCCTGTTTTTATCTGACTATTTTATTTCTTTTTAAATGATAAGAGCACAATCTTTCTGTTTAAAATCAGTTTGAGTGTAAAATACTGGCTCTTCTGTGTGCATACCTCATGGGCTTTTATTTGATAAGACTGTGATTAATTTCAAATTGATTAAAAGTAAATCTAGTGGCGATCACTTCAGTAGTCATGCTGTAACAGAGCTGTACAGCACTCGGTCTGTATCTGTGGACAGCAGAGGCTGATGTTCAACTATATTAGTCTTTTTTAAAAAAGAGACTGAGACTTTTTACAGTTTTGGCAACAACACATACAGTATACATACTAAGATTATGGTCAGTTGTATTTGACATTAAAGCAGCTTTTCCTGAGAAACAAACATCTCTTCTATCACACTTGTCAAAGACTTATAGACTTCAACTGGTTTTGAACTGTTGATTTAGTTTTCATCATTTGCAAACATTCGTCAGCATGAGGAATGACAGCCATGTTTGCTAACATTCAGCAGCTACACTGAGGTGACCCGATGGTTTTACAGTCGTATAGAAGACGTATTGATCAGGTGTGTTTTCCTGTGTCTAATACTAAAAAAAATTCCATCTCTGCTAAGAAAATACATTTATAATCAGACACAGATTATTGTGATGTTTAATGTTTAGTATTTTCTGTTCATCACAGTCTTGCTCAGTGTCAGCCAAGTAGAAGGATTTTATGCATATTTCATTATTTCACTTTTTTAATATGATGGAAACTGAGGGTCCAGGTAAAAAAAAAACAATATTACCCTAATAACAATATCCCTGTAGGATTCTGCTTTGACCTGCATGCCAACCTTTTCCTGTTTCCCTTAGCCCAACAGCTGTGCTTCCACAGAGGACAAGGTCCACATGGAGGCATTAGAGCTTCAATCGGGATCATACCCCATTTATGTTAACCCCTTCCCTCAAAACCAGACCTCTGAGTGAGTACACCTACCATTCCTCTTCCTCTTAGTGTCAGTTTTAGTTCTGTTTAAATGTTTGATGCTGTTTGTTAATGTGACAGATGGAGTGCTATTAAAGCAATTGGAGCTTGTGGCTAAAATTTCACTTTTGACTTTGAAAATAAAACATTAAAAACTGATTTCATGCTGTTTTAAAAAAAACCTAAAGGAAGCATAAAGTGAAGAGGACTGGCCCAAGCACTGAGCCCTGTGGAACTCTATAGCTAACTCTGGTGCAAGGAGATTTCTTAACATTTATAAACTGGATTTTATCAAATACAACTTAAACCCTTTTAGAGATGCTCCTGTGATCCCAATATCAACTTCAAGCCTCTTCAATAGAATATTATGATCAATTGTATCAAATGCAGCACTGAGATCTAACAGGACAAGAATGGACACAAGTCCACTGTCTGAGGCCATGAGAATATCATTAGTAACTTT
>NW_013952660.1:66330-80764 GCF_001266775.1 Austrofundulus limnaeus
GTTAAATATTTAATTTATAAACTATGACATTTATAAATGTATGAATCATATGATGAAAGGTGATTTGAAAAATAAATCTGTTCTTTTTTTCTTATAAAAGGCTAAATAAGACAAAAATATTGGTGGTAATTTTTGACTGTGTAACCTTACAAACTTATCTGTGGCACATAACCAATCATCAGAGACAAATTGAGCAGATCCAAAAGGGGGATATTATTAGAGGAAAAACCTCTTTGAACAGCCTGATTGGGGTAGGATCTAGCAGACGGTAATGGTTTGGATGAAGCTATTATTTTTGATGGTTCAGAGCTCAGCAGGACAAAAACTGTCCAAACATGGATCAGGTTCAAGTGACACTTCTAAATCTACCTCATCTGACAGGAAATCAGAGGCCATCTTGTTTCAGGTTGACTCCAAAAAATAACCAGCTGTAGATGCTCTTCCCAATCATTATCACATTCATGATGACCCAAACAGAAGACGTGTTAATGACAGAAAGCTTTTATAATGGGGTTTTTGATACCCAAAACGAACCAGATTCTAAGGTTAATGTTTATACCAGTTAAGGTAAAACATTTGTTACAAAAACAGATTTGTGGTTTTCTCTTTCTAATAATCTCGTTGTGTCTCTGTGTACTTGCTTGTGTTTGCTTGTTTCATGTTGTTCTGTGCACGTTCTCTTTGCTTCTGTGTGTACATATGCTTTCTTACAGGAGATGAACTCAACATCCGATCAGAATGAGTTGGACCACAGGTACTGTGTGCTGAAACTACAGAGATGTGTTGTAAACACTGGCTGGGGCAACACTACACCAAACATTTAGTTCCAACATACACTCTGCCCCAGCCTCTAGAGACTGATTTTAGATTCGTTATCTGGATTGCTTTGTTTTTACATTGCAAAGATATACAAAATATGTAACACATAACTAATTAAAGTGTGTCCAGTGCAGAATATAAAACTGATTGAGTGATTATTCAGTGAGACATTTTAGATTTGACTCTGTAGGACTCAAAGCTTGCTCCACTTCTCACTGTTTTCTCATGAATGTTACAGAGTTGGTTTTACAAAAACATTTAAAACCTGCTGTACATGATTTTGCTTTTGGAAAAGTAATTTAAAGCAAGTGAATTAAGGACAATACATTTTGTATATTTTGTCTAGATCTTTAGTCTAAGCCTAAAAGAATTATGAAGACTCCATTATATTAACGAATGGCTGCTATGTTGCATGCAAAGTTGTAAACACTGATCCTGTGTTACCAGGGTATGCTCAGAGTATGTGTTGGGGATGATTTTCAGCTACTACCACGCCAAATCTTCACTGAATAAAGAAAATGATTACTGTATTCATTCAAGTATAATACATAAAATGCAATCCATAAAATCATCCATAAAGTTGGGGGGGTAGTATATACTCAGATAAATAATTTTATTTATGTATTTTAACTGAAATATCAGCAAAATGCCTGAGTCCGGAAATGAGACCGCGTCATAAAAAGCAGCTGAAGCTAGCTTACCTCTGACACTCCTCCGTTCTTCAGAGCAAAATAATAACAGATCCAGGCAGGCGACATGATGTGGAAAAAGGGGGGAAGCAGTCCTGCACCTTAGTAATGATAACAAACTAATGACATTAGTGTGTAACCGGGCCGCTCCTCGAACAACAACAAACACGTGTTCGTCTGTAATGGCTGCCGTCTACCGGTGTTCTGAAAAAGTTTGTATCCCTGAAAAAATGTTTCCCCACCAGAGGGGGCGCTCACGAGTAGGAAGTAATCTGCTTTTCCCCCACAGGATGGCCCAAATCTCATGTGAAGTCTCTGACTTTTGTGTTGGCGCCTCCTGGTGGACGATGTGTAAAATGCCAGAATTCATATGATGCTGCTACAGCTGATATACAGTATATTTGTTGTCAACATACATTTTAGTACTTATGTTGTTAAAGTAAAATGAACAGTCCAATGATCATTTTACTGATATGTATAAAGACTSCAAAGGCTGAAAAATCTTGAAGCCTGTATGAAATTGGAGGTAGTTTGAGGATTCAATTTTTTATGCTTTTTAAGCTAAAAAAAAAAAGGGGGGGGGTTGTATTACATGAGATCGTATTATACACGGATAAATACGGTAAGTTAAAGCCGTTTGTGTATGTGCTAACCTGTTAACCAGCGGACCTAACCCTAACCCAAATTAAATTAAATACTGCTCCCGAAACCTTTAGTAAATTTACAAGCCTAGTTTCTATGTAAAGCTATCAATCTGGAATTTTAACTTCAGCAGTCATAATTTTTGTAACTGTAACTAGTATTTAGTTACTGAAGTTAAAATACATTATAACCATCATTTTTTCTCATTTCCAAAGCTGCATTTCGAATAAAATGTACCATGATTGGCTACACAGCTGTGATGTCAGAATGAAGCTTAGAGCTGATTGGCCAGTTCTAGTCAATCAAATCACATGTACCATATACAGGTGGGACATGAGGGGCTGTCCCACATTTTGCACTCTGGTGAGTTTATAGATGAACCCAGTTGGTCAAATAAGGTGTCAATCGAAATAAGACAACCAGATTGTTTGAACAAATTCAAAGTCCCTGGTAGCGTGGGTCAGGCTATGCAGAGGCAGGAAGTAACCACTGTAGGCTAGGGTCTAAGATTGGGTAAAAATTAATTATTAAAGTTACGCTTTACAATCCTCGAGGGCACCAAGTCCCTTTTCATTTTGAAAAAAAAAGGTAAAAACTGACAAATCAATGATTTGTTGTTTATCAGTTTCAATGTAACGTTACCCTAAAAAATTGTTTTTTTTTTCTTTAGACACAACTTTATGTTGAATTATGTTTGATACACACTCATGTAACATTTATTTACAGATTAATATGATAACAAGTTATTGCAGTTATGTAATGATGACAAGGAAGTTTCGCATTTAAATAAAATTAAATTGTGGCAGAACATTACCAAAATAATAACCGGCAAAAATAACAACTCTAATGTAACCTGATCCAGTTAAAACTCTAAAGATGCAGAAATAGAGATGAGCATAAAATTACTTAGAGCATGAAACACATGCACAAAACACATATAATATATTTTGAGGCAAAAGGGGGTTAATTGAAGGAGGGAGGTTTTAACTATGTTGTGTCGATAAACTTTAGATTGAGGTTTGGGAGAAGAGTGAGAAGATAGGATCAATTATTATTATTTAAACGTTAATGTTTGGAACATAGTTGTTATCTGACCTGTGAAACTTACACATAAACTCCTGATTCTCAAAGGAGCAGCTCTGTCACAGGAGTGTGCATTTTTATAAACACTATAACCAAATAATATTAAAGAAGAATATTTATATGTCCCACATTATAACACAGACGTGTGTCTTCGTTTGACTTTAAATTTTTTCCCCTAAAATCACAGAGTTCTCTGAGTCAGCTTCAGGTGTTTGTTTATCATAAATATCTGCTAAATTTATTTCTAATAGCTGTTTTAGCAACAAGGTGTTGTAATTGTTTTGTGCTGTTTCACCTGCATCCAGTTATATCTTTCTGAGAATTTAATTTAAAAAGATAATTTACTAACAACAAATCAAAAACCAGGAATACCTCTGCTCTAAATGTGTCCTATAATATTAGTATTTTATTAGGTTTCATAAAAGAAACGACAGCAGGTTCTCTCTGGGCACTCCGGCTTCCTCCCACAGACCAAAAGCATGACTGTTAGGTTAACTGGTAACTCTAAAGTGTCCCTAGGTGTGAGTGAGAGAGTGAATGGTTGTTTGTCTTGTTTGTCTCTATGTGTGTCTCTGTGATGGACTTGAGACCTGTCCAGGGTGTACTCCGCCCCTTACACTGTGACCGCTGGATAGGGGCACCAGTGACCCCTATGACACTGAAAGGAAGAAAAAGATGGATGGATGGATGGATGGATGGATGGATGGAGGGACGACACCATTTGAGCACAGAGTGCACTATTATTTCATTTCCACAATAATCCAATAAAAAGTTTGAAAAACTGGCTATTAACATGAATTAACTGTAAGAATTATAATGCAACAGAGTTACACCTATTTTCATTTCATACCATTCGTTATTGGATTGAACTATTTTAATTGTTACACCGTTTTTTATCAGATTTGAAATTGTATATTGTCAGAGTGGACATTAAATTACCTCTTAAGGAGAAACAAACCAGACAGAGACGTAAGCATTCAGTTTTAAGACGGCTTTCTCTTTGCAAAGAGTGAGAAGTTTCTGAGGACGCTTAAAGACAGGTCTCACCAGAAAGTTCTGACCTCCGCTGGGAAAATCTGTAGAATTTATTACAAGCAGAGCACAGAGAGAAACATCTTGACCAATCACAGGGTCACTTCTTATCAGTCTCCGCTGCTGCAGAGATGAAAATTATGGCAGCAAGAAAGACATTTAATACAGTTGATTAAACAATAGGATCAAATATAAAGAATGACAAAGTTTAAAAATATCTATCACATATGAATAAGTTACATGTAATATTGCTGATGCTTCACATTAATGAACACATGAACATAATATCATGAACACATAACACTATGTGTGATCTTATTAAGGTTTACGTTAGATTTATGTCATTAGGCCACCCTAGCTTTTAGTTCTTGTTCCTTGAAGAGCAGCGCCCTCTGAAGGTCAAACTTCACCAGAAATCTGCTTGTTTCCTCTGTTCTTTTTGTACAACACATTGCATCAGAGTATTTAAATTCCTTATTGTGATTGATCTTTCACTCTCACACAACAGACCTTTATTCAATCCTCATTAATTCAGTTTTTAACTACAGTATATACACTCCATAATGAATAAATTGGAATTGAATGGTTGTAATCTAAGAGACAAAAGTCCCACCTGAACAAAAACATGGTCTTTGGAATGATATAACAACTTAACACGGTTGGTTGAAAAGTTTCCAGGTGAATGGCTGTTGTGTAGTTTTATTACTGTCATGGAGGCATCAAAGTTTGTTCAAAATAGTGAGATATTTTATTCTTCAACTAACACACTCCAAAATTCATATTATAGGTTTTCTGTCAGCACAGGATTGGTTGTGTGTGAGACACCAGTAGGATTAAAAATCAAACCACAACCAGGCCAGCTGTTGCAAGCGTTTACATGAACAATGCCAGCAGTGCAGACCTGGCCCACACCTGTGCGTGTACTCAGTGCAACGACTCCAAATAGTATGAGGTACCACTAAATGAGACATCACAAGGAGCGAGGAACTCTCCGCACAAATCAGTAACAAAGTTGTGAAAAAGAACAGCTCAGGGATGGTTCATAAAAAAAACATATCCTAAAATTTGAACACCCCACTCTTGCATCTCCTTGAAATTTATTCAAAAACAGCCAAACTTGCATATTCCAGAACTTAAATCTACACATCTAAGCCGATTCAGTTTTTGCGTATTCTTTGGATCACATGTTTGTTTCTGTCAGTTACATCTAATTTTAAATAAAATAAAACTTTTATTTATGCAATCAGACATCAAGAAGAAAAAAATAAGTAGGTCCTCTGGATGGGTTCTTCTTTAGTGAAACGTTTCGTCTCTCCTCCAARAGACTTCTTCAGTCTGAGTTTCAGGTGAACTCAGCCTTATAAGCTCCGCCTCCACCTGGACAAACAGGTTAGTCATATGCAAAAGAGGGCCATCGCCTAACAATAGGCTTGATTAGCGCCATTGTTCATAGAGGGTCATGTGCCCCATCACCTGACCCATGTCATGTTATGTGTATGTAGTGAATGCAAGCGGGGTTCAACATCCCCTTGTTTTTGTCCCTCATTCCCTCTTTGTGTTGGTATCATTGGAGCCCTGATTCCCACGTTTTGCTCACAGGGGGCGGAGTCATACTTGCAATGACAGCGTTGTAGGCAGAAGACCACCATCCAGAGGACCTACTTATTTTTTCTTTTTGATTTTTTTCTACCTGGATTACTGAGATGCATCAGAACATGCAATCAGACTATTGGTCAAACTGAAAATTAACTACATAAATCATACTTAATGGTTTCTGTTTGTGAAATGGGATCATTTTTATTCTTTTACTTGTACATTTCTATCCAGTGAGAACTTTGAAGTTACAATGACACCATTGGTGATCTAAGGAAATACCTTTGTACAGCACTTAGAGAAGACATTAGTTGTATTGTGACCTTAGAGGATCCTGTTTGTAGGTTTTTACATGGTTGAACAGATTTAAATTACACTAATCAAACTAAAGTCATGACTGGTTTCAGGACTGCTTTAAGATAACTGGAAACTGAGCGATATGTCGAGTAAAAACTGTTTCACCACCACTGTTCCCAGCATCACTCTGCGCCTGAAGATCTCCTGCCCCCCCTCACCTGCCCACTCACAGACAAGCCTGGCCTCCGCAGAGCCACCACACCAGCCTGTGCCCCAGGTTAGAATCCAGCTGGAGTCAGACTGCGAGGAGCCGTTCTACATCCAGCAGCAGCAGCACCTGTATGTTCCCACTGACCCACCACCGGCTCCTGACACTCACAGGGCCCGTCACAGAAGGCTACACAGTCGTCTCAGTGGCTCCAGTGCAGAAACCATTCTGTAAATTGAATTTGCAGCAGAAAGCATAAAAGTCTCTACGCTTTTTTCATAAACCAGCAAATGCCTTCATGTTCCAGGTTCTCGATGTAACATTAGAAATAATCAAAGCCCAAATGAATGTCTGAACCTTTGTTTAAGTTGTGGTAGTCCTCAGTGATGCTCATGTGTTCATCCTTGTTTTTAATGACATTACGGCTGTGATGAAGATGAAGTACAACATGTTTATGTGCACTGTAGATGAAATACATTTAAAATCAATTTTAAATCAACCTCGATCTTTGTGTTTTTTACTGTCCCGGTGCTGTTTACACCACACCTCTACAAGTCAGAAAAAATGAATTTGTTTGTACCGATGAGCTTATTTCCCATCCATCCGTCTTCTTCAGCTTATCCATAGTCGAGTCGTGGAGGCAACAGGTCCAGAAGATAAACCCAGACATACCTCTCCTCAGCGTCCATTTCCAGCTCGTCCTTTGGGACCCCGAGGTGTTCCTAGGCCAGAGAGGATACATAATCCCTTCAGCAAGTCCTGGGTCTTCCTCTGGTCCTCCTCCCAGTGGGACATGCCTGGAACACCTGACCAGGGAAGCGTCCAGGATGCATCTTAACCAGTTACCCAAACCACCTCAAGTGACTCCTTTCGATGTAGAGGAGCCCCCTCCGTATGCTGGAGCTCCTCATCCTATCTCTAAGGGAGAGCCCAGACACCCTACGAAGGAAGCTCATTTTGGTAACTTTTATCCAGGATCTCGTTCTTTTGGTCATGATCCACGCCTCATGACCATAGGTGAGGGTTGGAACGTAGACAGACCAGTAAATCAAGAGCTTTTCCTTTTGACTCAGCTCCTTCTTTACCACGTTCAACCGAAGCAGCGCCCTCATTGAGGACGAGACCCCAGTCGGTCCATCTCCTGCTGCATCCTACCATCACTTGTGAACAAGACACCCAGATACTTAAACTCCTCCACTTGAGCCAGAAACTCTCCCCGACCCGGAGACTTGAACTTATTTTTCGTGGGAAATTGATGCTGTACATTTATAAACATGATATCACTATTAGCACAGAAAAAACTTTAGACAAGTGTCAAAATTCAACATGCATCATCAACAGGTTTGAGTCAACCACAGATGTAGCTACAGTGAACAAGCCTTATTTTGAGTGATTTTGGGGGGGGGGGGATTATCTTTTTTTATTTATAAGACAAATCTCAGTTTTCCCACTTGCCGTTTTACAGAAAGCAACTACCCAGATCATGTTCAGAAATATAAAATACTTATCAGAAATATAAAATACTCTTTTCTCAGCTGATCAGTGATGGTGTAAACGCTAACGATACTGAGGCTGCTGAATATAAATGAGTCAGCAGCTGAGGAAACTTCAGCAGCCCCTCAGCACCACTGATCCACAACCTCAAGAATCGTTTAGTGTCACTCAAACACAACATCAAGATGTAATGCAGAACGAAATTTGCAGTTTTGAACATATGTCCGGAGAAACATATACAATGACAGATACGGGGGAACGAATGTCCAGGGTCCTGCACAACGATGTGCACTGCCTTGCAGTGTTGAATACACACACAAATAGGAAGGATGAGTTAAAAAAAGAACTTTGATCTTGTGTTTAACAAACGTAAGCGCACGAGCATTGTTCGAAGAAAAAAAACTACTCTGCAGATCGAAGCAGGGGGAGCTAAGCAGGGAGGAGATGCAAGGGGAGGTGGGGGGGGGGGACAAATATGGATGGAGGAAGGGATTGTGGAGGAACCAGTGACATCAAGGGCAAGTGCCTGTGCTCCATGTCCCCAAACTAAACCACATATCTAATAAAAGTGTAGCAGTTTAATTTTAGCTAATGAAGCTCAGTCTGTTAGTGAGCTGAGGGGTAGGAAGGCAGGACTTTGGACTGATGGGACAGACCCACATCTTGAGTTCTCAGTTTCTGCTTCCAAAAATATAGCATGGCATCCTTCACAAAAATGTACATTTTTGCTTTAATTTTTGACAACAGGGGGAAGCAGAGATGCTTCATCCCACCCTAATCATATTTATGACATGCATATCATCAGATGTTTTTATGGACACTTGTTACACTTGAAAATCCCAGTGATGTGTGTCTCATGTAATATTTATGATTATTTTGTTGTCACACTCATTAAGATTTTCTCTGGATAATGGTACTACCAACCAAAAACAGTAACTGAAGCCATTAATTCTGGCTCTAAACATATTTTGGTTCGTTAAACTCATGTACGAGTAGCGCTGCATTTCCTCAGACATCACCCAGCATCTGGTTAGAAGCTTCTCAGGAGAAAATTAAACCCAGCGGGAAAGCCTCTGGAAATTGAAATTGTGGCAGGAAGCGTTGTACTTCTATTAGAATCTGTGCTGCTAACAGAAGGAATCATTAGGACATTAAGGGGATGGAACGCTGCAGGACAGTTTTTGCCTCCCAGTCATGATGATGTAGATGACAACAATCGGTGCAGAGAAAAGACATTTGTCAAGCAGAATGGGAGCCTGAACTACAAGCAGTGCTGCAAAGTCAAAGAAACTTTTTATAAATTGTCCTTTCAGACTATTCGGTGAAGATGTTACAATTTTGCTCAAATGATTACAGCAATGATTCCCACCAGGAGGGATGAGAGCCAGCAAGACAAGCACTCAATTTGAATATTTTAGGCCCTGATATAGTTTTACTTCTGTAGAAAATTCAAGCTGGTTTTCAGTCAATTAATTTTGGTGAGAAAGCAATAATATGGTTGGTCTTTTAGTGCATGTTTTTTTTTTTTGTGGAACTTCTCTTCTTCATTGGGAAATCTCATCTTTTCAGGAATGTGGATGATTTCAGAAAGAACCGCAGAGATCATTATCTTAGTAACAGCGACATCAGGAGTTTATGGACCAAACGGTTATAAAGACTTACCAAAGTTTCCGTAAAATGTTAGTTCCATATGGAGCAGTTATAAGGACCTACAGTGAGGATAAGTATTTGAACACCCAGCGACTTTGAAAGTTCTCCCACTTAGAAATCATGGAGGGGTCTAAAATTTTTATCTTAGGTGCATGTCCACTGTGAGAGACATAATCTAAAAAAGCAACCAGAAATCACAATGTATGTTTTTTAAATAATGTTTGTGTGTTACTGTTGCAAATAAATATATGTAAAAATCAGTATTAATATGTGGTACAGTAGCCTTTGTTTGCAATTAAAGAGGTCTTTGTGCTGCACATGTTAAAAAAAACATTTGTTCACTGATTGACAGTTAAAAGAAGCTTCTACTTCAGTACACTGAAAAAATAGTTTGTAAAATTTATTTGAAAAAGTCCTCGTAACTATTTACACTGACGTTTGTTAAGTAAATTTAAATGCTACAAATTCAAGTAATATTAACTCATCATCATCTAGTAAAAGTTACTAAGAATATAGTTAAAGATTTGTGAATAAATCAGGTCAATTTTACAAATTTTCAACTATATTCTTAGTAACTTTTACTAGATAATGATGAGTAAATAATACATGAATTTGTAGCATTTAGTTTACTTAAACATTAGTGCAAATTGTTACGAGGATTTTTTTCAAGTAAATCTTACAATTTCATTATATCAGTGCACATGAGTCGAGCACAATTTTGTAGTATGACACCTCACAGCTACAGAGAGAGGTGTGGCTTTTGTTGTAGTTCAAGACTTCACCACCAGGTGGTAGTTTTGAAGAACCTTTATTAGATTCTTCTTCATGAACAACACAGACAAAGTGAAACTCACAGGTCTTATTAATGACTAGACCTACCACTCTCACTTATGGTTACTTCTGCTGAATGGTTTAACACAAGTTAACAAATGATGAACACACAAATTAGAGTAACACAACAGACTGATCGCTGAAAGAACAATGTTAACCAAAATTACCCTAAAATGATTCAACAACAAACATGAATCCTACCCACAATCCTCCACTGCAGTCACATGACAAACAGCCAAACACAGCAAAATGCTACAATATGCATTCCCTGTTCCCTGACAACTAAATATCACCTACATTATGTCATCAAACTATTGCACACCAACAAATGTATTCAAGCAAAAGAAACCAGACAACTTATGTTTTATTTCCACCATGTTTTGTCCTCTCCTTGAAAAGTGAAGCAAGGGAATGAGGAGCAGCAGCCTTTGTGTGTGCATGCACCCTCAGTTTTAGCCCAGAAGAGTAGAAGTTACTTAATATATTCATGTTTATGTGTTGTCCAGAAAAAAACACTTAAATATTACTGGTAAAATAATATTAGCATTTACTTTTTTGTACAGTAATATTGATATTTAATATAATGCATATTATTTATTTAGTAAATTCTAGTAGTTTAGAGATTTTGATATTTTTTGTAAGATTTAAAAGAATAATTAAATGAGAGTTACTACACCCAAAAGTTTGTTTTTTCAGGGTAGCATTGAGGCAGTTTTAATGCTCACTCAATGTTTACGTTTGGACTAATTGCATTCCCTCATGTTACCCAAGAGTCCCAATTAGGGAGAGAAAACACTTACACCAGGGCTCAGAGACAAAATGTCAGGGCTGCTGCTCTGCCTACGTTCAAACCCTCACTGTGGTCATGAGGTTTAAATCAAGACACAAAGAGCCAGCTCTCGGATCAAGTGCTGAAATGATCTTCCTGTAGGGTGGTCGAGCTCAGCTTTAGAGATGGGGTAAGGGGGCAGCTCAGATTAGAGCTGCTGCTCCTCCACATCAAAAGGAGCCAGTTATGCAGGTTTGGCTCAGGATGCCTCCCTTCAGAGGTTTTTTTATGTACATCCCACTGGGAAGAGACCACAGGGCAGACCCTGAACTCTCTGGAGGGATTAAATACAGTATCTTCTCTGGTCTGGGAATGCCTCATGGTCCCCAAGGAGGAACTGGAGAGTGTTGCTGGGAGGGAGGTCTGGTTTATCTCCTGAACCTGTTACCTCTGTGACTGATTACAGATAAACAGCAGAAGATGGAAATGTTGAACTCTGAGGTTCATTTAGAAGCTCATTTGAGAAAAAAACATTCCTCCTTTGTGCAGCACAGGAAATACAGTATATCCTATTTTTAATTACTTACTTTTTACTTGAGTAAAATGTAAATGGAGTAACTGCACTTTTATTTGAGTACATTATTTTAATTGCTTTTTCTAAAGAATATATTAAATGTTGTAGCGGATTGTTTTCCTCCTTGTTTTTATAAAGTAAAAATACTGATGTGGTCTAAAGTCCAAACCTTAGTGTTAAATCATGTTAACATTAAAACAACATGAAACTACTTAGCAAGGTAAAATTTATGTTTTGAGTACATATACAGTCTAAATAATCCTTAGTTTTCAGCTGCTATGAATCAATAAAAAATAAAAATAAACTAAACATTAGAGATGCTAACTGGTGAATGAAAAACAAATCAAATTATTTTTTATTTTGTGTAGTGTTCTTGTTCATAGCATAACTTTTCAAATATCTATCATAGATCTATTTAAATAATTTTATTACAAAACTTATTTTCAATTCAAAATGAAAAAAGTAGCTTTGCTAATTAAACCTTAAAAAAGAAAACTGTGAAATTGTTTTGCTCCATTAAAATATGACCACTAAAACACACCAGAGTTTACAAATAACTTTTATATTTTTTATTCAAGTTTTACATGTTATTTAGTTAACATTTGTCATTTTATAATGAAAATGTACATTTATCAATCTGCATAAAACATCACATGTACAGTACATCAAAATAAATACATCATCTGGTGAGTTGATCGAGTTTGCACTTAAATATCGATCAGATAACGACAGCTTTGCACTTCACATTTAGAACAATGCATGTTTTTCATTTTGCTCTTAACCCTCAGCTGCTCCTTATCAGGTCTTATCAGTCTAACAACAGCACCGCTCTGGCCCAGAAAAGGTTTATTTAAAGTAGACTTTCCATCGAACTAAAGCTAAAGCCTGGAAGAAACTGGCTGAAAGAACAAGCAGGTAGAAGAGATGCTGTGCCAGACTGTCTGGGTATAAAACAAAGAGAGGCATCACTCTCTTCCTGGTAGAGTTTCATTAGAAATTAAAGACAAACATACACCACAGTTCCATGTTAGACTGTAATGGACTGGATTTTTTAAAATGGGTTTCTGTGGTGTAGTGTTGCAGGATGTGAATATTTTATGTAATGCAGACGACAGAACAGTTTCAGGTTGTAGAATCCATGTCTATCTATCTATCTATCTATCTATCTATCTATCTATCTATCTATCTATCTATCTATCTATCTATCTATCTATCTATCTATCTATCTATCTATCTGTCTATCTACTGCAGGTAAGATAATATCTGCACATGAATACCCCTCGGAAACCCAGTTGAGAAAAATCCAATCTAACCCTTTTCGTCTTCCCTTTGTGGTGAATTAATTTATGTGCCTCCTTTCTTGTGCAGTTGAATCAAAAATTAATTCCTTCAGGGTAGCTTAATTCTAGATCTTTGTTTCGTGCAACAGGCCCCTGGACTCAAACCAGCAGCCTCAGGATTATGAGACTGCAGACGTGACCACTGAGCCACTGCAGCCACATCAAACACATCCGTGTATAAAAGAAAAACATTCTTTATTTGTGTACATTTGTCCCCTCATAAGAAATGTTTTTTAATAGATTTTATCTTGGTTTTTAGACAAACTAAAGCAGAACAGTGGGAAGTTTTTAACTAGAGCTGATCAATAAACCAACTGCTGTTTTATCAACTTCTGCTACAGAAAACATGTTAACATGAGAGCATATTGGACATTTCATTGGAACTTTATAAGAGCTGCATGCAATGTCTCAGTTCAGGCTTCCTTGCAGATGTGAGCTGTTGCAGGCACCACCGACTTGGAATTAAATGCCAATGTTAAGGTCAAATTTATTTATAAAGCACATTAAAAACAACAAAAGCTGACCAAAATGCTTTACAGTGTAGTCCAAGACTTGCATCATTAAAACTTAATAAAAATAAAATACAGAAACACTTAAAAAAATAAAGATTTGACATAATCCATACTTGGTAAAGATTATTATCCCATTTTCAAACACAGGATCTGAAACCTTCTAGCTTAGTGGTGGTCACAGTAAATTGGTTAGCAAGCAAACACTACACAGGGCTTTGCAGCGGCCCCTGATTACAAAATGTACATTATGCAACACTGTCAGATTTCAGTAGGATACCCCAGGTGTGGAAATGCTGGGATGATGTGTAAATCTTTAATAAAGACAGAATGAAAATATTTGAGAATCTCATTGACCCCTATTTTATTCACAGTAAAAGAAAGTGAACAATACACATGTTTAAACTAAGATATTGTACCAATTTTAGGAAAGAAAGTAATTTTAAATTTGATGGCAGCAATGCATTTCAAGTAAGCTGATACTCGGGCAACAAAATACTTAAAAAAAGTGAATAAAACAACAGCTGGAGGAGCATTTTGGAGCTAATTAGATTAACGGTCAACAGGTGGGTCAGAGGACGGGGTAGTAACTAAACATAAAAGAGAGGCTGAATCTGTCAGAAGATGGGGAGAGGTTCACCAGGTTCACCAGTCAGTGACAAACTGTGTCTAAAAATACTCAAACCATTTTGGATTATTAAGCTGGGAATGCAGGGGCCCTCAGGTCTGGTTCTGTTCTGGACATCACTACATGGATTCAGGAACACTTCCACAGATCATTGGGCCTCATGCAAGAATCGTTCGTATTCTTGTCCTAAATTTCTCTTACTTTTGTTCGTACAAAGGGTTTGTACGAACATGTCACTTCAGATTCAACAAACTCTTCTATCTTCAGGAAAAGTGC
>NW_013952660.1:88119-91574 GCF_001266775.1 Austrofundulus limnaeus
GCACTTAACAGCTGAGTATATTTGATATTTTCTCCAAAAGCCACATACAAATAGTCCAAAATTATGCGCACTGTATTTTTATTTCATCTTTTTTTTTTTTTACCTTTTTTCTTTTTATATTACTGTATAACTAAGATTAACAGTCAGGTGGGGAGGAGGACAGCTGTAATCTCTGTCTCCTCAGTCCATCTCTAGTGGCAACTCTGAACCACTTAAGAGTCCCCTGGAGCAGTCTTAACTTTTCTTGAGAGTAAGAGTGATTCTTAGACTTAAGAATCTTGATAACTGGCACTTACACTTAAGTCTGAGAGTAGGAGCAAATCTAAGACATTTTCAGCACTTAAGTCTAAAAATCCACTCTAAGAAGTTTGATAAATACGGGCCCAGGACTCTCACTGAAAACATTTCGTACTTCAGAAAACAAAACAAAATAAAAAATAAAAAAAGGCAAAGCAGAACCAGAATTAACATTCCCTCCAAAACTTCCAGAACTGGGCTCCACAGAACCTCGGGGTTCACAAACTGTTGTCAGAAGTAGAGGAGTTACTTCACAGATAGAAACATGGTCCGGTCAAAACCTTTTTTTTTTTAAAAATATTTCACAATGCCATCTTTCTCAAAATTACCGTTTAATTCATGAAAAATATACAATTTAGTTCCAACATTTATATTTACAGTGTTTTGTTTGTGAATAAAATATGGGTGTATGAGATTTACAAATCATTGCATTCTGTTTTTATTTACATTTTGTCCCATCTCTTGAAGAATTGGGGTTGATTTTTCTTTGGCAAAAGAATGCTTCGACTCAACTTCTACTTGCTGTTTGTTTGAGTTAAAGATTACAGATGATTGCAGCAATAACAAAATACCCCCTCATTATTCAATTTAGGTTTTATAATTGATATAATCTACTAATATCCAGGTAAGTGTGGCTTTGGCCACTTTAGTCTGCACAGCATCCTGGTAATTTTATCACCTTTGATCTGTGTCTTATGTTTGCATTTTATTTCTAATACTGCTCATAACAAAGACAACTACAAAACACATTTATTCTCTACTGCAGAAAAATAAAACAGCCATAATTGTATCAAAAATGGGCTTCCACTTTAATGAAAATATTGAGGGATTTTATTTCCAGGATTCCGCTAAATGAATTCAAGGGAGAAAAATAAAAATAAAATTTAAACTTCTTTTGTCTACATTTTTCTCCTGCTGTGTCCCTGATATCTTTCTCTTCGTTTGTCCCTGACCTCTTCTGGTCCAAATCCACACATCACCTGACTTCTCCTTTCGCTGGCTGCTCTGTCTCCCCTTCGCTTCACCATTTCTCTTCTATTTCCCACTACATCTATAAAAGCTACCACATGAAAGGGGGAAAGGATCGATCACTGCGTTTTACAGCAGGAGGGGCTGGACATCATTAGTTATATTTACATCGCCTCCTCCTGGGCAGAGTGGGGCAGGGAAGGAAAGATTCAGCATGGGCGATGGGGTCAGAAATCTTCTCATATTGATACTTCATACTCACGAGAGTCCTGCTGAGCATGGAAGAGAAGGTGGAAAAGCAGTGTTAGGTCCAGACAGACTGAACAGTTTGGTGCTGTGGATGCTTGGCACTTACTCCTCCCGTCTCATACAGCGGGTTGTCAAACTCCGTCTCCACAGTGATCTGTCGGTAAGGGTGCGGGTAGATCAGAGGCAGCCGCAGGTTGGACTGGTATCGGCACCTGTTGGGCAAAATCAGTTGAAACGTAAAAAGTCAACAATGAGACTGAGATTCAGATCAGAAGAATATTTGTAGATACAGGTGGCTTCATTCTTTGCGTACTTGAAAATTAAACACTTTACCGTTGTATTTTTGTGTTGTAAAAATAAATATGCAAGAAATAGCATCAAGACTTTAATACAGAAAAAAAGAAGTGTATATTAATTAGGCAGTTAAAGTTTATAACTTCCTAATTTTACATGTTCTTTAAGTTTGGATCAGTATTTTCTGTGCTGTGTATTGTCATATTTTCCTAATGTTTATTCTTCGGCTGAAATTTGGACCTGTGATCTTTTTTTATTATGAGCACCGCATGCGAAGTGTAATCAGGAGTCATATTGTTTTTGTACTGTTTTTTTAGAGAGATTTTTGTCAACCGTAGCACAAAAACGCCTGCACCAACCAACATGAAATGTGGCAGGGCTGTAGATGAGTCTGATCTACACTGCACCAGCCAACGGTTTTACCATAGACCTCATATTTGAGGAGGGGGCTCCTTTCAAAGTGGGGGTGTCTGGACATGCAAAAAATGCTTATAACTCAGAAACTGTTCAACATAAAAGCTTCAGATTTCTTTTGTTGTTTATCTCTGATGAAGCTCTATCCATCAGGCCCACCAATCAGTGCCCCCCACCCCTCCACCACCCCCAATTTATCNACAAGACACCAAATATAAAGGCAAACAAATTGAGACAATCGGAAACACCTGGGGAGACACAAGAGGGATCAGGTGTGCGTGAGCGGGGCTGTAGGGCAGAGCAACACAGACCATGACAGGACCCTCCCCTCAATGACGGGTCCCGACGTCGAAAAGACGAGATGACGAGACACAGGGGAAGACGCGACAACATAGACTCAAGGACAAAACACAGAGTTCAGGGGGACGGCCAATGGACCACCCCTCACGGAGCAGAACATCCGGAGGGCGGCTCAGAAAACCTCCCAGGTCCAAGGGAGTCCTGACAATGGGGGTGGACCCAAGGGAGAAGGCTGGAGCAGACGAGGAGCCCAGGGAGGAGGCGGGAGCAGACGAGGAGCCGGCAGAGGTTGTCGGAGCCAGAACTTCAGTGACGGCGAATGCAGGTGACAGAGGCGATGAGGAGGCGAAGGGCGACAACCCAGGCGATGGGGAGGCGACGGGCGACGCCCCAGGTGATGAGGAGGCGACGGGCGACGCCCCAGGTGATGAGGAGGCGACGGGCGACGCCCCAGGTGATGAGGAGGCGACGGGCGACGCCCCAGGCGATGAGGAGGCGACGGGCGACGCCCCAGGCAATGAGGAGGCAATGGTGGTCAACTCTCGAACCACCAGGACCGCCGAGACCTCTGACTCAGAAACCACCGAAACCTTCAACTCCGGGACCACCGACTCAGGAACCTCCGGGACCTCCAACTCCGGGACTACTGGGACCACCAGCTGTGGAACCACTGAACATGGAACCACTAAAACCACCGACTCAGGAATTTCCGGGACTTCGAACTCCGGGACCACCGGGGCCATCAGCTATGGAACCACCGACTCAGGAACTTCCGGGACTTCGAACTCCGGGACCACCGGGGCCATCAGCTATGGAACCACCGACTCAGGAACTTCCGGGACTTCGAACTCCGGGACCACCGGGGCCATCAGCTATGGAACCACCGACTCAGGAACTTCCGGGACTTCGAACTCCGGGACCACCGGGGCCAT
>NW_013952660.1:94048-95698 GCF_001266775.1 Austrofundulus limnaeus
TCCTCATGGCTCAGCAGCAGAAGCATAAATATTACTGTTAAAGCTGATGATAAAGCTGAATAAAAATCTAATTTTGATTCTGAAGGTAAATTAAATATCTGACAGTGATCATTACACAGTGTGGCTCTAATTCCTCACTTCACCATCTGTGTCGCTGTTTCACGTCTCCAAAATGAGCGTACGCATGGGTCAGAGCTGGCGTGAGGCACCGCACATTTTCACGTCAAGTTTGGATTTTATAAATCACTACCTTAGCGTAAAAAGTGGCGTACGCAAGTTTCTGGGCTCAAATTGTGCGTACACCAGTTTTATAAATCCGACCCCTGAACATTTTAAACAGCCACAATAGAAGTCTACGTTCAAACTGCAGATCTTAATGCTCAATTCAAATTCTTTGTCCAGATCAGGTTTTTGTGTGGTTATTCACATTATTTAAATGTGACCTTCATCAGTCTTCAGATTGAACCGTTAGTTCTAAAGTGACCTGCAGAAGAAAATGTGTCTTCAGTACTTTTTGTCAGTCTTCACTCCAGTTCTGCCGCATCCACTTACACCTGTTCTCTGTAGTCATTTGGCCCAGATGTCTCCACTTTATTCATCAGCCTTGGTATATTTATCCTCTGGTTTTGCTCTCATTCTGCAGTGTAAACTTTAGCTCAGGTTGTTCCTCTGTGCCTCCACTTCCTTGTTGCTTTTGTTTGTTTGCTCCAGCTTCTTGTGTTAGTCTGTAATTCTGGGTCCTACACCACCAACCCTGACATTCTGCTTTTGCAACATTTTATGTTTTGTTTAGTGATGAAAAGAACTTTTGTTTTGCCCCCTTATTTGATCATTTTTGAAGAACAATCTCCACATGATAACTGCTGCATCTACAATGATACAGAGCTCTAAACATCAGTCAAAGATGTGATTATTTTACTAAACTAACCTTGTGACATAGACATACGCTCCACCCAGCAGCACAGACAGCAGCAGAATGAGGATGACGACGGCCAAGGCTATGTTTCCTCCGTCCAGAGGGGAGCCTGCAGTCGCCTCTGCAACTGGAGCACATTTCACAGGTTAGTCTGGAGGAGTTTTATCCAGAATTTCTAAAAGTTTGATTCAAAGTGTTTTAACAAATAGTGGATGATGCAGGAAACCAAACACAGCTGGAAGAACAACACAAACACATATGGGCACGCAGGTGTTAGCAGATGTCAGCAGAGCAAACAGAACGGTGAAGTGATTTTAGTTTTTCTCATTTCTCATCTTTTCTTTTCTCATTTACTGTATATATAATGTATTAAGGTGTGAAGATACAAGTATTGGTTCAGGCCTCACAAGTCAACATGCGTTTACTGAACACAATCATATGAGGAGCCAAAGAGTGCAACTCTAAGTTCCACCGCACCTTGTAAAAGGTACATACACGTAGGTAAATACTTAGGTAGTGATTGTATGAAAAAAAGTGGATTTAAAATATGTTGGAATTATTCAAAAGCAACAATATACTGTATGTAGCTGGGTCCATGTCCAACTTAAGCACATCATCTGAATTAAACGTACCTGACAGGAAGGAAAAATCAACTAAAATGAAAATTGGACTGCCTGAAGAGTTGTTAAAAATTCCGATTCTCAGACTCACAGGAGTTTATACAACAGCAGATG
>NW_013952660.1:95968-97835 GCF_001266775.1 Austrofundulus limnaeus
GTGTGTGTGTGTGTGATGTGTGTGTGTGTGTGTGATGTGTGTGTGTGTGTGTGTGTGTGTACGTTTGTTTGCAAATGAAGCATATTAGAATTTTTAAGTTCCCAATCTAAATGTTACTAAATTAGTGAAACTATGTTTTATACATTCAGCTCCCAGGGTACTCTTGTCTTTTAGGGTACCCTGGCTCAGGTCATGGCCTTTAAGGGCATGAGACACTTCTGTCTCATCTCTGAGCGCCTGGTGGCTCATGCTCTGGTGTCATTTGTTGCCGTTTCTGTGTCCATGAGCCATGGCAGCACTTTTCATTTGTGATTTTTTGCCTATGAAATCTATGCTTTTACTAATTTATAATAACAAGAGTCTTTTAGGGTAGTAGTCTTTTAGTGTCTTTTGTGTGTCAAAATGGCATTAATCATGTATAATATGTACAAAGTATATGAATTATACAGAAATAAAGAATTTTACACAGATAGTTTTATTTATTAATATCAAATAACCACAATAGCTTTTTATTTTATTTTTTCGATGGTTGTTTTCTTGTAAAAACTTTGTTACACTTCCATCCAGGTTTTAGCTAAAAAGTCAAAGATTCTGTGCATTAAGTCCGGAGAATTCAAAGTTAATAAAGTAAATTAAGAAAAGACGATGTTTGTTTGAAATTGTTTTCCTGTTCACAATGATCTGTTTGAAGTAACTTAGACTTGAAGGGGTGATGAGAAGAAGTGAGAACATTCTGCAGACAGTTATTCAAAGCATCTCAGGCTGCATTTAGAGTCAAAAACATGCAAGTGTAACTGTTATCTATTAATTGTGAATCTTTTGTTTTATTTAGCTAATATCAATATAATAACATAGCACTAAAGCAACTGTACATTAGTTTAATTTGTTTGGTGTTGTGTGTTGAACGGATGATGATTTGTCATGGAGATGATTAACTCCACAACAAGGAATAACTCTCTGCTTGCACCACAGTGCAATGTGCGATTTGTCTGGTTGTGTGCTGTTGTCTGCTATTTGTCTTTTAACATAGGTTATCAAACACAAACTAACCACAGTTCAAAACTGTGTTATTTTGTGATAAATGTGCTGTCAGTCTGTCAGCAGGCTGAGCAGCTGTGCTGACAGGTCAGAGACGTTGAATTGCACACAGTCAGGGTGTAAATCAGCATCTTCCTAAAAAACTTTAAAAAAAAATTAAAAATCAGCCCTAAAAGAAAACTTCTGATAGACTCCAGAAGCTGATGGTTGACATACTTGTTTAAAAGCCCAATCCAAGTAGACCCAACATTGTTTAAGTAAAAATATGCAACAGGAAACTTTTTAATAATAAAGCTGCAGCTGAGATTAATGCTTGTTAAAGTTGGTTGTTTTACATACACTCAGTGGTGGAAAACGCTCCAAAAATTAGCTCTGCAATTTCTAAAGTGCTTATGAAAATGTTTAGGTCCACAACTGCAAAGGCACTTATGCCATTGGAAAACTAGCGGAAGCTAATTTTAAAGCGCAAGTTCAAATTAACACTCACTAGCTGGCAATAATTCATGTACAACATATACACAACACTGCCAACTAGCAGTGTGTGAACCCTTGAACAGCTTATTTCTACAACCACTGACTGCTGGGGATGTGATTTCCTGAAACAGACCTTTTAGCTCCTGGTGTAAAAATTAAAAAGTTGTTGAGGATTGCTGGTTCGGCTGCTTCTTTGTCTTTTTCTTTTGTTTGTTGTAGATTTTTCATTAAAGAAGCATCAATAAAGCAATTTTAAAACTGTTTATTGGAAAACTGAAGCGATGCATTCTGGGTACATGATGGATTTGACTTGTGACAGGAAACAAAAGTTTTCCATGTAGATGCTGTAGTTGAC
>NW_013952660.1:98725-100363 GCF_001266775.1 Austrofundulus limnaeus
TATATTAAAGAATGTCATTAAAGACCTAAAATGTTTCCACACTGAAATCAAAAACACCAAATGCTGCCAGTCTCACCTCTGCAGAGTGGGAGCGGGCCGCTCCAGAACGACGGGTTCCCGAGGATGCATTTAATGGCAGCCTCTCCGATGAGCTCATAACCCTGGTAACAAACAAAGGTGAGCGACTCGCCAGGCAGGTACAGCCTCTTGGACAGGATCTGGTAGCCGTTATCAGGGAGACCAGGGTTCTCACAGGAAACAGAATCCTCAGCTGAAGAAAAGAAACATAACAAGAGAACGCTGCATGGATCCCGCCTCGTTTCTCAACCCAAAATCATAGGGAGGCTTTTGAGTTGACGCTTCGACACAGATTTGACAGGTTCTGAGGCTGAGGTGACATGAGTCATGGATAATCTCCACCTCCTTCTCCAGGTGGCTGAGGGCTGATTGGTACGGCCTATTAGCATCTCATTTACATATCAAACACTTCACACAAACATTATTAGTCCTGAGAACACACACACACTTAACATTTCAGTCCTGAGACGAAATGTAGGAGGTGAAACATCATCTCTGGCATTCAGAATTGCTGCTGCAATGTTTGTCAGCAACAAAACCAGAAAGCCAAGCAATCCAGATTACAAAACAAGGGGGTAAAAAGACTGTTTTTCAGTTAACTAGTGCAGATGACAGCATGGTGTAAAAGGATGGGTTTTTACCCCAATTAAAGCTTGTATTTTCTCAAAGGAGGCAAATTAAGTGGTAAACTGTATTTATTGTAACCTATAGTAGAGATACCAGACATAGGGGCTAATTTAACAAAGGTTTGCATGTGTAAAAGACACACAAATATTTATGGGCCCGGTTCAGGGCCTACAAGAGAAATGAAGGAGAAAATATGGGCTTAAAGGGTTAGAGCTAATTTAATAACCTTGGGCACCAAAAAAATTCTATCTGTCAAGTAAAAAAAAAGGCAGACGTAATCTGTTTAGTGTGTTACAGAATACATGATGATTATCAGAAAATGCATAATAATGGGAGGAGGATATGCAAATATAGGCTTTTTGCACCTACAGTGTGATTTATCAAACCTGAAACTGGTTGCAGTATAAGTTTTTGCTTCTACGTATATTTAGTATGTTGGAAAGGCAGGCGCAAACTGGAGTCTGCCACAGAGTGTAAAAGTAAAAAATAAATAAATAAAAATCAAGTAAAAACTAGCCCACGGACTGTCGGACGCAGGGAAAGCCAGAACATGAGGCAGAGATAACGGCTCCTGCAGTGCAGAGGAGGGACAGAAAGACTGGGAGAGGTGGAGAACTTATTTCTAGTGGCAGAGCAGGTTGGGAGATGGTTATTTTATTTATTTATTTTATTGGGTGGGGGGGTATGTTCTACAGGCTTTGAGGTGTTAAATAAATTCAAAGCTGAATTTTTATGTGAGCTGTGAGATTGCCCTATACATCCATATACCTGCAAAATGGAGGAAAATCCATATGAACAATCTGTACAACTTGACATGCACTGTATGCATGTTGCATGCAAAATCACATGCAACATGCCCACTAATAGCACGGGCAACTTTTTCAGTTTGCCTATTAATTTAGCATTTGGGATTTTGATAAATCAGTCCCATAA
>NW_013952660.1:100953-103640 GCF_001266775.1 Austrofundulus limnaeus
CAACAGAGCTGCTTCATGGAAGAAGAACCTCAGCTTAGCCTGCTAGCTTTAGCATTAGCCCTGATGCTATCACCATATATATGTATGTCAATACTCTCTGGTTTCATTTAAAAGAGTCGATCGTCAGATATTGTCCAAGATTAACCTTCAGGGTGGATATAGCTCGCTCACACTGATGACCTATCCACGTCATCATTTACCCAGAATGCTTTGCGTGTAAATAAATTGGCTCAGTCCGTGTTAAAATATATTTTTAAAAATTTACAAAAGTAAACATCCTACGGTATTTTTACAGTCTTTATTTTACAGTTAAAATATATGCTTATCAAATAAAGTCCAATGTTACAACTAATCAGGGATGCCGTTAAGCTCCCTCAGTTCATCCATACACAATAGGAGGAGCCGGCCAGGTCCCGCCCACATGTACGCGTTCAGAAATGAACCCAGCAGCGCAGAACCAAAAGAGGCATGAAGCAGATCTCAGCTTGGCTGAAATGTGCCGCAACATATTTATTATGTGACAGATGTCTGTCTCACATCAAACAAAACAGACTGAAGTAACTCATTTTAGTGATCCTGTGGTTTAATATTTTAAAAGTAACTACAAAGTTTCTGTTTTGCGTCATCATTAATATTTCCTCGTTAAAAAATCGGTGTCAATTGCATTTGCTCTCTGATGTCTGCTTGTATCAAAGAAAAAACTGAATTTAGCGATCCTGCAGTTCTATACTTTTTAAACTAACGATAAAGTTGCTGTTTTGTGTCATCTTTAATATTCCATCAGTAATAAATCTGTTTGTTGATTAATCCTATAGTCACTCACTGATGTCATCAGCTCATTATCATGTTCTCAGATGCCGAACAGTGTGTTGCTTTTTCCACAAGCCTTCGTGTTTTTTTTCTGAATGATCCAGGGAGGACAGAAGAGGCATCAGTCCCGGACTGAGCCATCTTTTTGTACAAGTGGTACACTGAACAACAAAAAATCCTGAAGCTGACATGTTTCAGTCAAACTATCACAATCTGCCTTGTTAAATGTTTAATACACACACAGCAGGTCTGGTCTTGTAACCTTCCTGATAGGTACTCACATGCACAGTGAGGGAGTCGAGAAGTCCACACAGGCGTCCCCGGCTCACGGCCGTAACAGGTAATGGTGGCACCACCCTGCATAATGAAGCCAGGGTTACAACTGTACTGAATGGTTGTACCAACCAGGAGTTTAGAGTCAGACAGTGACCTGGTGGAGTGCTCCACATGGCCTGGATCTGAACAGTACATGACTGACGGAGAGATAACACACAGAATGAAGAATCTATGAGATATGAGTGGGTATGGAAAAAAAATACAAAAATCATATCTTTTTCTCAGCTCAAATATCTAATACTATACACCTCTTGAATAAGTGAATTCTCTATATCAACAGAAAAACAAGTTTAGCTGATTTATTCACTTCTTATGACCTGAAATATTCTAATGCAGATAAATACAAACAGATGTAAAAAGATTTCTACAGCAAAATAGAGCAGAACTGACTCTTTTCACAGAAGGGGGGCTGGGAGCTCCAGGTGAGATCCAGCTGACAGGTGAGGGTCTCCCGTCCCACCAGGTCATAACCTGGATCACACTGGTAGGTGATTCGAGCTCCTCGCACCAGAGCGACATGCGACGTTGTCTTCCAGCCATTCTGGATTTCAGGTAGGTCTGGACAGGAGTCATTACGGGACACCTCTGGGAAGGAAATTACAGACAAATGGGTTATTAATGGCTTCATTAGTGTTGGGTGCTTATGTCCAGGTTTGGCTGCAGTGATGAGTCACTGGTAACGAGGGTGAAAAGGCCAACATGATCAGCAGCAGTTGACTCCTACATGATGCATTCTTTGTGGGATGATTGATGGATATGAGGTACAATTACTTCACCGTGTGACAGGATGATGGATTTCATCAGAGCTGGAGCGTTTTTCTGATATCACCTCTTCCCTGTTGTGTCTCTGATAAGGACAGCCTGCTACTGTAGCTGCTATTTGGAGAAGCTTCTCATTTTCCAATCACATTCCCTCTGAAAAACGTTTCACAAGCTGCCATGTACTTGTGACAGTTGACAAGATCAACCACAATGATTAAACTGTCTCTGACTTATCTGCTGTCAAGAAAAGATGTCAAGAAAAAAACACCTTCAACAAAATCATCCAATCAAACCTGATGACTTCCTCAGTACATCCTAAATGCAGATGAAACAACCATTCATCCATTCACTTATTCATCCAACCATATTTTCATTCATCCAATCGTTCAGTTATTCATCCAAACATTTTTATTCATCTATTCATCCATCCTTTCATTCATCCAACCAACCAACCAACCAACCAACCAACCAACCAACCAACCAACCAACCAACCAACCACCTTTTCATTCATCCATCCATCCACTACAACTGATGATGGTGTTTGAATAAATTCTGAAACTTTCATTAGTGTTTTAGTAAAAATTGCTCCCTTTACTGGTATTTAAAATGTGATTTCTGAGCTTTTCGGCACCTTAAAGGGATCCCCGATTAGTAGTAACATTAGACTTTATTTGATAAACATTTATTTTAACTGTAAAATAAAGATTGTAAAAATACTGTAGGCTGTTTAGTTTTGTATATTTTTAAAAATATATTTCAACACGGGCAGAGCCATTTT
>NW_013952660.1:104725-106043 GCF_001266775.1 Austrofundulus limnaeus
TATATATATATTGAAACATTTCCTTTTTATATTGCTGACATTAAAACATTATCTCAGTTAAATCATCCAATTAGTTTTCTTTTGTGTGTTGTATGGTTGATCAATAGTAGTGCATTAGGCTATAAAATTCAATAAGCCTGTAAATTCCAGGATTAATTATTCATTCTGGACTTGTTCCTCCTTGTCTGTGCAGCTGTAATTTGTGTGGAGGGTAATTTATTCTCAACACAAACATATATAACCAAAAAGAGTCCAGCCTCGTGCTGCGTCTACTTGATTTACTCCTCTAATAAATGTATGCGAGTTTGTGGAGTCAGGGGGTTGACAAGTAAATTGGATTTTGTGTGTCTAAGTGTGCAGCTAAATTGGTGTCAAGTGTTGAATGTGGGGCGCACTGCAGATTACAGTGTGTAAAAGAGGGAACTGAACTTGTTTGGCTGCTTGTGAAACTCCAAACTTGTGAGTGGGTGAGTGCCGCTGTGTGATTGGTGAAATAAATAAGATGTGATTGAATAAGGGCAGAGGCAAGTGGAAGGAAAGGCAAATGAGAGAGAGGGGGAGAAAAGGGAAGAAGAAAATAGGTATAGGCACTTCAAGAAGGAATGACAAAACATGTAAAAAATGTATTAAATCAAAATACATACATTTCTTGAAAGAACCAGTCACCTTACATCACCAAATAACAGAGTTGTGGGTGCTTTATGAGATGGCACTCTTAATGACTCTCTGCTATCGTACAAAAATTTAGCTCAATATCTGTAAAACTGAATCAGAGACAATTTTATGTTGGCTTATGTTGATTAGCTGCAGCAGTCATCTTAAACTGGATCGGCATCTTAGGGACTTTGCATTGACTTTTATTCATCTTCCAGTCATTTCTGTAGCCTACGCATGACCCTTTACCCTAAACCTAACCAAAACTCAATTCACACCTTGGTCCTAAACCTAAACACTGACCCAAAATCACCCTTTATATCCCTGAGGACCAGGCTTTGGTCCCCATGATGAGGAGCATTGGGTACCCTAAGACTGTTTGTCTTGGGCCATGATGTAGCAAATACACAAACACACACAAGTTTGCGCAGCTATCTAATTGGGGACATTCCATTGACTTCCATTACATTTCTACAGCCTAACCCTGACCACAAACACTAAGGCTAACCTCACAGGTACCTACCTGACCCTAAAACTAACCTAAACTCAATTCACTCCTTGGTCCTAAACCCAACCCCCAACCCACCAATGGCATTTAAACCAAATGGGGACTCAACTTTTGTCCCCAAATGTAGGCATTTTGTCTTAAAATTGCCCCCAAATG
>NW_013952660.1:106166-110596 GCF_001266775.1 Austrofundulus limnaeus
CACACACACACACACACACACACACACACACACACACACATATAATGGCAAAAGAAGTATTGCTCCACCTTCGCTTATTACCAGCAGATGATAAAAAGCCATTTTCACTAAAAAGTATTAAAAACATAGCATTTAGAAAATAATGAGTACTCTTTGTTCTTACTTCAGCATTATAAAGTAATTACTCTTAATGTTAAAATCCCATTAAAAGAGGCAAAACTCATGCTAAAATAAAATGAGAAAAACAAGACAAATTTTTTTGGCAAGGTACATTTTTCTACTACTGAGAATGAAAAATTGCACAAAATGGGGTTTTAAACATTTGTACTATTCTTCATACAAAAAAGTAATTATAGAGCAGTAGTTGTCTAACAGAGCACCAAAAACTTTAAGATTTACTTGCACTCTCACAGTTCCAGCCCAGAAAAATAGTCAAGCATTCACTATCTAAACCCCTCAGTGATAGGGGACAAAGGTGTATTTCTTGTTTTTAATGGTTGTTCTCTGACTGCTCTGTCCTTCAGTTAATTATCAAAGCCGACAGTTTTCATCTCAAGAAAAAAAGATATTCATGCTGTTCTTGTTTGGAATCACAGTGCAATAAATTAGACTGCTGGTGAAAAATGAAGGAAAATAAAAACACAACTGTTTATGTAAGCAACCAAATGTATCATTTACTGCATTATAGCATCCTAAGACCATCACCTACAGCATGGGACTGAAATGTAATATGATCTCCATATTTCTGTAGTGCAAAACAACCCTTCCAAAGGTGTGGGTGTGTCTGTAATTCAGCATCGAATGTTTAAACTGTGACTTGGCTCTGTTTTTACTAAAAACTAGTGTATATATGACTCCATAGAAAAAATAGATACATTTGTGGCAAATAATCTGAGGCTTACATATAGTTCTTTCCTGAAAACCCTGAAGAAATTAAATTTTCTCACACATGGTCTTCAGGATGTTGGACAAAATAAATACATACTTAACAACACAAAGACTGAGCTGGGGAAGTGGGGAATTAAAATTGTGTTGATGTCCTTTTGCTCAGTCTCAAAGAAGAGAAAACTCTAAATTTTATGGTAGTTTCACTTTACTGGAGAAAAACACATCAGCCAATTATCCAGAAAAAAAAAACACATTTGGCTAAAGTGACAAATACATTTCCATGTCATAAAAAGAAACATGTATTTCATCCAACTCAGGCAGAATTCTGACTCCTACAGTTTGGTTCTGTGCCCATGTGACACATATATTAACCAATTACAGTGACTAATCAGCTCAGCTTGTTATGTCTATGAAACACACCAGGCTACAGAATCAGTTTCTCCATGGGTGGGACCAAAAACATATTAAAGGGTGACGCTAGCATCCTACTGCAAGGGCATAACTTTAAGTCTACCATTAGAGGGGTTATTCTATAAAATCCCACATGCCATTTTTAGCAATTATGCTTAAACTTACATATATGACATGGTCAATTTTTAAATCAGGTTAAAGTTACCTAAAGAAAACAAGAGAGCTTCATCTGTCTACTTAACCAGTTAATTTCTATTGCGTTTGAGCAAATGATGTCAGTTTATTGGAAGGGTTATTTTGACTGGATCAAATTATTGTGGGGGTCATAACCCCCTAACCCCCCTGCAAATTACACCCATGACTGTCAGCTTTGTACATGGATGGAATGGGCTACAGGATCATCAGCAAGAATCTTGGTGCGATTATTCAAAAGTTGAAAAAAGAAATGTCCATCACTCGCCTTCTGTTTTGAGTGCCATAAACAGTTTTGACTGATGAGGCAAATTTGATGATAAGAAGGTTGAAGGATCAGCCCACAACTACACAGGAGGAGCTTGTTATTGATCTGCAGACAGTCAGGACAACAATCTCCAAGAATACCACTGGTAACACACACTGTGAGTGTGTCACTTTTACACTGACCCTGATCTGCATATTTACTTCAATTCAATTCAGTTTATTTATATAGCGCCAAGTCACAACGTACGTTCTCTCAGGGCACTGTACACGAGAAAAGAACATTCTAAAGAAGAAGAATTTACATTGGGTGGTTCCACCACATTCACCTCTGTTCTTATTCTTAGAACTGATTCAGCCAAGGTTCCAAGCAAACCTAGTGGAGCTGAAAACTCATTATCAGCAGACTGCAGGTCACCTGCTTCATGGAAGAACCTCAGCTTAGCCTGTTAGCTTTAGCATTAACCCCTACGCTTTCACCATAAATACAGTATGTATTAGCTCAGCGCTACACATTCTCCTCTCGTCACTGAGGTCCTCCATCCACATGACAGAGAGGGGAACACAAAAATGACTCAGCCTGTAACTGAAAATAAGGATGGAGGACCTCAGTTTAGCTTGTTAGTTTGGCACGCTACCACTGAGCTAATACATATAAGGCAATTTAGCATCTGCACTAGCGCAAAGGCTAACAGGCTAAGCTGAGTTTCTTCTATGAAGCAGCTCTGTTGTCCTCCATCTATATTTTCAGTTACAGGCTGAGTCATTTCTACCTTCTCCTCTCTGTCGACACTCTCTGGTTTCATTTAAGAGTCGATCATCAGATATTGTCCAAGATTAACCTTCAGGGTGGATATAGCTCGCTAGCAGCCTCACACCAAGGACTCATCCACGACATCATTTACCCAGAATGCTTTGCGTGTAATTAAAATGGCTCAGTCCATGTAATATATTTTTAAACTTTTAATTTAAAAATTATAAAAATGAAACAGCCTACAGTATTTTTACAGTCTTTATTTTACAATTAAAATAAATGTTTATCAAATAAAGTTTAATGTTACAACTAATCAGTGATCCCTTTAACAGGGAATCCAAAAACTGAATATTTGCAGTAAAATATTTGAAAGCATTTCTTCTAAAGCTTCACCTCCTGAGGTTTTGCAGCTGTGCGTTTTATCATTTAGTCTGTCACTCTCACCCATGTAGCTGATGATGAAACCTTCACCCTTCCCAAAGACAAGACCAGCAGGGTCCGAGTGGAAGGCGATAGTTAGGTCTGGAGTCGTGGAAGACAGCTTGAAGGGGCTGCTGCCTCCGACATAACGCCCCAGGATACGAGTCGTGATCTCATCTCCATCGGTGATGGTCAACATGTCGCTGTCGCTGATGTTCAGTCTGGAAAGCAGTGAAAGACATGCAGACAGTGAGGCAGTGACAGAGCTGTTTGTGGTGACTGCAGTCATGTTGACAGCTGACTGTGAGGAAAACCAGAAGACATTCGTAAATGACTAAGTGCTGAATTTGTCCGCAGGGCAAATGTTAAACAGTTTATTAACACTGTTGGTATTGAGCCTGACATCTTTGCTTCAACACATCCTGGAAATTCTGTACATGCGTTTTGAGAGTTATAAACAAGACATATTTCTACCAAAAGAACTGAAGAGTACAACTGCATTAATTCTGCAAGAGATTATAGTTCATTTGGCAGGCCTGTTAAATAAAATATAATATGAGTTTATTCTTTTATGATCTCAAAAGACATGACAGATGTGCATCAGGAACAGCCTCTGGTGAAAATCACAAAGTTAACCTTGGTAACTTGTCCAAAGTGACAGAAAACAGATGTAAAAACAAACTAGCTGCAACATAACTGAGCATCTCCATTTAAAAAAAGGCTCATTTATTCAAACAGACTCAGTAACCAAAGGCTTTATGAGAAATCCTACATCCAGACCAACATTTTTCAGAACAGCTGATTGATTTGATGACATTGAAAAAGGTTGAATTTTGTTGCTGAGAACTTTTGTCTCTGAGGCCTGATCTGTCATCATGTTCTGCTGGTTTTGGCACTGGGATTTTAAAATCTCATATTTCCTCATTCATCGTGTGTTTTGTTTTGCGTATTGCTCTGTTTTGTTTTCAAGAGTACAGTGCTAGACAAAAGTCTTAAGCCATCCTTTCGTGTCTCTCGTGAACTTTAAATAAAGTGGTCTGGATCATTTGAAATATTTTCTCCAGTTCCAGTTTTTCTTAGCAAATTTCTTGTTTCCGCCCTATTTTTGCGAAGGACTTGAATGGTGAACATTTTCTGGAGAATATTGTTTGTTCATCCACTGACTCATTCAGTTGAAAAAGTCACCTAAAAAGGACACAACATCTCTGCAAGGAGCCAAATTGAATATTATTTTTGTTGCTAGTATTACATATTGAGTTACAGTAAATCATGCACATATGTAATACAATTATATGGTTAAACTTTAAACAGAGGCTAAATGTTTTCTGAGCTCTTGCACTGAAAAAACAAACTTTTGGGTGTAGTAACATTTATTTAATTATCCTTTTAAATTTTACAAAAAAATATCAAAATCTCTATACTAGAATTTACTAAATAAACAATACGCATTATATTATATATCAATATTACTGTACACAAAAAGTAAATGCTAATATTATTT
>NW_013952660.1:111407-115717 GCF_001266775.1 Austrofundulus limnaeus
ATCGGCGCCACCGGACCCTCTGACCACCATCAGTAGGCAAGGTGGGTGAAGTGTCTTGCCCAAGGACACAACGACGGCTGGACAGGGGATCGAGCCAGTGACCTTCTGGTTCCAGGACGACTCCCCTAACCACTCCGCCACAGCCGCCCCATATTATTAAGAATATAGTTAAAGATCTGTGAATAAATCAGGTAAATTGTACTTAATTTGATAAACTATATGTTACAATATTTAATGGAGCAAATTAAGAAAAATTTACCTGATTTATTCACAAATCTTAAACTATATTCTTAATAACTTTTACTAGATACTGATGAGTAAATATTACATGAATTTGTAGCATTTAAATTTACATAACAAACATTGGTGCAAATTGTTACGAGGATTTTTTAAGTAAATCTTACAAGTTTTTTTTTCAGTGTGTGTGTTTTTGGTTTTCTTACAGTTGTACATCAAGCAGAACACGTTTGTCCTCGCCAACATGGATTCTCCAGCTGCAGTCCTCTCCCTCTCCATACCACTCAGGCCAGTTTGGAGACAGAATCACTCCACCTGGACCAGTCAGGTCACCCCCACATTGGGCTACAAAGGCAGAGGAGGAGTTCAGATTAAAGTAAGTAGTTCTATCTATGGGGCACACCCTCCATTGGGAGGGCTAGGGAAGCTTTGAAGTTTGAGGTTGTGACATGATGAAACATGGAAAAGTTGAGAGTTTAAATAACCATTCATTGAAAATGTGTTAAATAAATCTTGAATGTTAAACTAAATAAACCGTAATCTGATTTAGAAGAAAGCATAAAAATATTCTGCATGAAAGGTGATTTAATTCCATTTTACCTTTGCAGAGTGGCTCAGTGTCATTCCAGTATGGATCCCTGGCACTTATGCACTCGATCACAGGTGGCCCTTGTTCTAAAGAGTGGCCTGGGTCACATGTGAACTGAACCACAGCTCCAACACTGTACAGCTGGTCTGACGTCGTAAAGTTTCCATTTTGAAGGTACGGCTCATAGCAGTGGCCACGCTCAAACGCTGAAAAGGGAAAAAATAATCTGTTTGTTCAAAGCACATTTAAGAAAAAACGTTTCATATTTATAGCTTCTCTGAGAAGATTTGTCGTCTCTGTGACACACGAGTGTAATTTCCATAATCTCTGCCTTGAAAATTTGGAACCATATTCTGCAAAATTCCTGGAAGGATGACTCTTTGCTTAGTTTGTCTTTTTATCTTCACCGATGGGATTACCATAAAGAGGAGAACGTTTTAATCCCTTGGCAACATCACATTGCTTGAAAACTAGAAACTTTAGTTTTCATCATGTTGATAGGCAGCTTTGTGTCCTGGCAGCCCAGCAGAAATCCACTTGGCAGAGCATCCCTTCAAAATAAAACTCAGCGTAGGTGCAGTGTGTGTGTCATTGTGCAATAATAAGTTGTTGCTTAAGCTGTGCCATTTAACACCTACCTTCGTATGTGTGTGTGGGGGGGGGGGGGGTTTTTGGTGACATTTGGGGGCAATTTTAAAACAAAATGCCTACTTTTGGGGACAACTGGTGCATTTGGGGACAAAATTCGAGTCCCCGTTTGGTTTAAATGCCATTGGTGGGTTGGGGGTTGGGTTTGAGACCAAGGTGTGAATTGAGTTTAGTTTAGTTTTAGGGTCAGGTAGGTACCTGTGAGGTTAGCCTTAGGGTTTGTGGCCAGGGTAGGCTGTAGAAATGTAATGGAAGTCAATGGAATCAGATAGCTGTGCAAACTGGCAGTAAAAGCAGAGGGTTGCATTCCTTCGAGGACTGCCAGGCCTTTATTGTGTGTTTGTTTTAATCTGCACTCTACCTTCATAGCGGATGTTGAAGCCCATGTTGTGGTTGGGCTGATCAGTGATGAACTGGATCCTCACAGCTGGACCTTCACTTATCACCCCTTCGAATGGTATCTGTCCCCCTCGACCTGAGTCGAACAGAACCACGGAGCCAGCATCCAGACCACTCCACAGCACCAGCCTGCAGGGATGCAAACATGTCCAAAAAAACATCTACTGAGGAAGACTGGGCACCACTGAGAGCTATATAATATTAAAGTGGATTCAGAGTTAAGTACTGTATTTATTTGAATCTTTCTTCCAGATAAGAATCTTTTAAGCTCCAGATCAGATGTGAGTCCACCTGTTCCACAGACACATAAAAACGTGTCTCACCTGTCTGTTGGACCTAAAGCCAGTCTCTCCAGGTGTAGGTGTAGTCTTTGGTCTTTGGGCGCTTCCAGGGACCAGGAGCAGGATCGGTCAAGGGTGGCGTTAGGCCCATGGTGGGGAGAAGGGGACAACACCCTCCCTACAGTTGCATTCTTCACTGTTCCTCCACAAAGAGCTGCACAGAGAGAAGCTGGAAGTTGATTTGTGGGATCTTGAATCCACATTTTACTTTAGGAAGAAACGGAGGAGTAATATCCTAACGAACTTCCTCAATACTCATCTCGTAATACACAGATCCAACATCTAACATGACAGAAAGAGTAAAACTTTCATGGTCCAAAACTTCCAAACACATGGCCAGGAATCCCTCAGAGACAAACCTTTTATGCACAACCTCAACTAGACCAAGAGACAAAGATGGATAATTGGGTACCATTCACCCTAGAGCAGGGGTGTCCAAACATTTTCCCCAAGAGGGCCAAAATGAAAATCTATCCAGGGCTGTGGGCCAAATGCAGTAATATAATACATGAAATACAAATACTTTTTTAAAGTAAAGTCCTTTATTTTTAACAATTAAGCTATGCAATGGCCCTCTTTTGTTTTAGTCTGTGCACTTGGTTGAAGTCTGGCATACTCTCAAGTAGCAAAGGCTCATGGGACATTTCATAAATTGATAAAATATGAGTTTTGTGGCCTTATAAAGTGTGCAAATCTACACGTGGGGTTAAATCCAATCTAAATATTTCTTGTTGTCATTTCATGTTTCATGTTTAATCCTAATAAATCAAAGATATGTCAGCACCATGAATGAAAATTACCTTCACTACAGCCCTTTTATATAGTCATCTGACCAATGGAAACACTGTGTTTCTACATAGGATAACAGGTTACAACCTTGTAACTTTGGCAACTGTTGGTGGGCCAAATCAAATGGCTTGGTGGGCCAAATTTGGCCCGTGGGCCCCACTTTGGGCTCCTCTGCCCTAGAGGCCTCAATGAGAAAGATCCTAACACTCCTTAAACAGACGTTCATATAGATCTAGAATCCAAAATAGGAACCTATCTATATATATGTATATACATTCAAGAGCATCCTAAAATGGGACCCCTTCTTGAATGCTCACCCCCTCTGTCCATTCACTTATTTTCAGAACCCTCCCCACTCCCTACAAAGCACACGACAAACACTCAATGTAGTAACTGGGTTCTGCTCAAACAGTACGCACATACCCACTGGAATTTGCCAGCTATATTCCATTACATCTTACAGCACACACAAATCAAAAGGCTGTCTCCAATGGTCTCTTGGTACAGCCGACTCCATCATGCACTTTACATAAAGATAAGACCCAGTGACCCAGGACTGGACCTGATCTCGAGTGAGCGTGCACTTCCTAAGGGATTTACCACCTCTGCAGAGCCATCAGGCAGCAGGTGGAACCCTCTGAGCGAATGTGGACCAGGTAAACGTCCACACAATGACAAACTGTCCTCATAAGCAAAGTGAAATGTCAAAATATGTACACACAAACACACACACACACACCTCTACAGGTGGGCTCCTTCCCGCTCCAAATTGGCAGGGAGGCATTGAGACAGGTGAGCTCCGTCTCCCCCTGCAGGTGGTAACCCATGTGGCAGTGAAAGCGGGCAACACCTCCAGGGAGCAGGTCCAACACCGACACCTCACCAAAATGAGGCCTCCTCGGCAGGGAGCAACTCAGCCTGAAAGCTGTACAGAAAATATTAATATATTGCAAATTAAAATGTGTACTGTTGAATAAAAAGAAGCAGGTTCAACAGAAAGTATCTGACCGTCATTAAGTTCAGAACCAAATTACATTTATTGCTTCTGCCTGTATGTTGATAAACTGTACTTACTAAGTTCAAGAAGAAAACTTTTGCTCAAATTTATTCACTTGTAAATCCTACACTTTTATTATCACCACCATTACAGGCAAAAAGCAATGATGTATGGGGTGCCGTTTGTAAAGTTACACAGTCAAAAATTACCACCAATATTTTTGTTTTATTTAGACTTTTATAAGAAAAAAAGAACAGATTTATTTTTCAAAGTCAGTTTCTCACCATATGATTCAAACATTTATAAATGT
>NW_013952660.1:119026-120065 GCF_001266775.1 Austrofundulus limnaeus
AATACTTAAGTACAAAAAATAGCAGATACTTTAAGACTTTTACTCAAGTAATATTCCTAAAGGAGACTTTAACTTTTACCAAAGTGAATTTTTTGGTAAGGTACTTGTACTTTTACTCAAGTATCACTTTGTGGTACTTTATACAACACTGTTAGGAACCACTTCCATTTGACTGAGTTTAAAAATATAGCATTTGTAGACATTTATAGGCATAAAAAACACCAAAAAATTAGATTATTAATTATATCTTATTATCCAAATTTAAATGTTTTTGAGAAAATTAAGTTAAACCATTTTAGTTTTGAAAAATATACATTTATCTGACTTTTGTCATGTAGCCGACAAAGGCCAACAACCTATTAGAATTCTAGATTGAAGTGAATAAACTAAAGATAAACTATGAGAATAAAGGTCCAAACATTTCCACAGCAGTTCAAGAATAACAAATTTAAGCTGTCCGGGGCCAGCAGACTCAGTGTTAGAATCAGAACTAACACTCGCCACTGGGAGGCAGAACTCCGCCTGGTTTCAGATGAGCAGCATCCACAGGAGCACAAAGACTGCAGCATCCCCTGATCAAACCTTTAACGTGTCACAGTTTTCTTACCTGCAGCTCCACTCCGTAGCCGGTGTACACTGTGATGGTGTAGGTGCAGTGCAGGAAGACGCCGTCAGGCAGGGGAGGGTTGTCAGAGGAGTCGATATAACCCTCAGCCTCGGTGAAATTCAGCGTGCAGCTGGATGCAGCTAAAGAGAAAGCAGAGGAGTTTATTTGGTGCTGGCCTGATTTTGTTCCTCCTCGCTCTGCCTTGTTATCCCTTTACTGTGAGCTTGACTGGAAACTCAGAGGAAATCCCTGCTGCCTGTAATTAAGAAGAGAAATTACAAGGATTTTACCCACAGACACTTCAGGCACGCTCAGTGAGGACTTGTGTGTTTTAGCATGGATATATATAAAAAATAAAAAAAAAATTCCCTTCTCACCCTCCGCGGGTGGTCTCTTTCATCCTCTGAGCTCGGGTCCTCTACCAGAGGCCTG
>NW_013952660.1:121305-124029 GCF_001266775.1 Austrofundulus limnaeus
TATATATCCTGTAGATCTGTGTTTGAAGAGTTAATCAAGGCCTTTACTTTAGTCTTCTCTCTTGGTGTTTTCTCACTTGCACTGCATTTCAAGCTTAATAATTGTTTTAATTTCTGTGTACTTTGGAGATTATTTTTTATGCTATAGTAAAGAAGAAAAAGAAAAAGTAGAAGAGAAATATAGGAACTGTAAAGAGAGAAACTGATAGAAATTAGACAACATGTGAAATGTGCACCAATAGCAGACAGGACAACACACCCAACATAATATATAGTGCATAATATTTTATTTTCTAAGCAAAACCAGCTATTCATACTGATATGTTTATTTTTTGGTCCTAATTACTAAACTGATCTATTGAAGTCAAATTGAGATGTACTTTAAGTATCAAAAGTATACGTATTTTCAACAGAATTTGATAGGTGGCAACTGTTGAAATTATCATTTAAATTAACATTTTAAAGAAAAGGTTGTGATTAATTTCAGCATTCCAATACCAAGATGAATATTCAATATTCTTCTGATTTGGGAATTTCAATGAAAAAGGATGTTGTCTGGAATAAGATTTTACAACAAATTTTATATAATTCTAAAAGAGATTTTTTTACTTTTTTTATTTATTCTTTTGGTGGGGGGGTTACCCAATTTTAAGACTGTTCTCTTTTTTCCCCCTTCTCTTTATGTAATTTTGTTCACCATTGAAAGGTGAGGCAAAGTATGTTTTCTACGGAGCCCGCGAGGGGACACTGAATATTTCTTTTCTTTTGCGTTCCCACGCAATACCTTTTGCGTTCCCTCGCAAAAGTAGTTTAACACTGTTGTGCCTGCCGGTTTATTAACAAACTCACATGTTCACCATTAGCGAGTTAGCCTACTGCTTTAATTCAGCTTCAGAATGAATATATCACACAGCCACACATGGAAGTATGTCATATGCCGATATTTGAACACAGTGCAGCCACGCAACATCAATGTCAATTTCACGAACTGTGGCGACACATCCTGTTTTGGTAACCAGATATTTCAAAATAAAAGTCTGATTCAATTCAGTTAATATACAAAACAATTTTTTGCGTGGGAATGGAAAACAATATTGCGAGGTAACGCAAAAGTATTGCGAGGGAATGCAAAAGAAAAAAATATCCCCCCATGCCCCCTCGCGGGCTCCATAGTTTTCCCCTTGCCTGTGTGTGCAAATAAAATATTTCAAGAACCTGTGGGGTTAAAAAGTATTTGGAGCCAACCCAATTCAAGATGGCCACCAGTGCCAACTGATCTTAGAAAATAGGGAAATGTGAGTAATTCAGTCCCTTTAACGGATGTTGTGCTACAGTTGGGGGAATTGTGACTAACAATCATTAACTACACATACATTTCAAGTGTTGCTCTTTGATTTTGCACCATTCCCATTCTGGTAAAAATGACACCATCACATTTTATTATTATTTCAGGTCAGACCAGTGTTGCAAATAAAAGTGTGAACTTCTAAGAACAAAGCTTAGAAGAAGATATTTAGTTTAATTCAAACAAAGGTGGATTCAACTTCTACATTTACCTGGTGAAGGTAGTTCAGTGTCCATGTCCAGGATGGTGCTCACAGTTGTGATCTCAGCTTCAGGTTCAGGTGTGTGTGTCTGTGTGTGCGGCGCCTCAGACGCTGAGTCTGTCGAAGGAGGCTGACTTGGCCGGCCTGACTCTACAGCCGATTCTGGAGACTTTACTCTCATCGGAAATCTTTTGCTTTGATGCTCCAATGGTTGACTTTCAGAAAGTGAGCTGACACTGAGTCCTCTGCCCAGGAGAGGGAGCAGGTTCTGGGGTAGAGCAGAGGGCATAATCTCCTTCTTTCTGGACCAAAGTCGTCCTTTTTGAGCCAGAACTGAGCGGAGCAGACTTCCTGTTGCAACGCTGGCACTTTGCCCCTTAGTGCTGCCTTCACTGGTGCTACCAGGTGCTTCCACCAGAGACTGAGCTGAGGGGGAAACTTCTTCATCTGAGAACGGAAAACAAGGGATGAACGTCACAAGTGGCAAAAGAAGAATAAAAATGAAAGGAAAAGAAAAGAAAATGTCCAATTCATTAAAAAAAACAGCATGAACACTGAGTACTGAGTGACTTATGTAAAATTTGCTGAAGAAGCTAAAATTGAGTGTTAAAGATAAAAAGACAAAGAACATTAAAAGCTAGAAAAAAAGACAAATACTATTCAAAAGCCACAAATAGCCAAACGCTAACCAAAACTCTGATAAGGTGATGTAGATGCTTAAACAAAAAAAGAAAAATGTACCAGACATTTTAGATAGCAAAAGTGTAGCTAAAAGGTAAAAGTAACAAAAGGCCAGCTAAAAGAATATAAAAGCTAGTATGTCCATCCGTTTTCTTCCACTTATCCGGGGTCGGGTCTCAGGGGCAGCAGCCTACGCAGAGAGACCCAGACTTCCCTCTCCCCACTTGGGCCAGCTCGTCCGGGGGAATCTTCAGACGTTTCATGGTTGGCTTCAAGATAATCTTTTGTCAATTAATGTTAAAAAACTGTGTGCATGTATTTTTCCTCACCCAGGAGACATTTCAATATAACAAATCAACTCACTTTTTTAAACAAACCCCTTGATATTGTCACTACCTACAAATATCTTGGAATTACTTTGGATTCTCATTTGACTTACTGTGATCATGTACAAGTCTTAAAGGTGCATATGTAACTTTTCTAAAAATATATTTTTA
>NW_013952660.1:124672-134513 GCF_001266775.1 Austrofundulus limnaeus
CATCAAATCAAATCAAATCAATCCCAAGGCGCTCCCAGCCCAGCAGAGAAACATAGTCCTCCAGCGTGTCCTGGGTCTTCCTCTGGGTCTCCTCCAGTGGGACATGCCCGAAACACCAGGGAGGCATCCAGGAGGCATCCTAACCAGATGCCCAAGCCACCTCAACTGGCTCCGCTCGACGTGGAGAAGCAGCGGCTCTACTCTGAGTCCCTTCTGGATGACTGCACTTCTCACCCTATCTCTTGTATCGCTTGTTTCAACAATCTCGTTCTTTCGGTCACTACCCAAAGCTCGTGACCATAGTTGAGGGTAGGAATGTAGACCGACTGGTAAATCAAGAGCTTCATCTTTTGGCTCAGCTCTTACTTCACCACAGCAGACCGGTACAGCGCCCGCATCACTGCAGATGCAGCAGCAATCTGCCTGTCGATCTCCCGCTCCATTCTTCCCTCATTTGTGATGTTATAGGTGTTATAAAGCATTGTAGCCCCGCTCCCTGAGGACTGGAAGTGACCTTTTTTTGCTTGGAATGGTCCATCTCTGACCATCTTGACCCAGTCAACATGAAATTGTCAGAACACAGAAAACAAGTTGGTCTGACTTAGTTCAATCTAAAAAGTAAAGACTAATTAAAAGCTAAAAGTAGCAGAACACTAACTAAAAGCTCAAAGTAACAAATGACTTGCTAAGAGCTAAAAGTAACAAAAAGCTGAAGTAAAAGATAAAAAAGAGCAAGCTGAAGCAGATTTCAAGGAGAACAATGTTTTAAAGGAGTTCTGTGATAGGAGAATATTTCTAAATCCACTTATTCATTAATATATACATGTTGTAAAAACTAAAAGTCAGTACCTACAGTTTCAGCTAAACTTTTTGATACATGACTGTTTAATGAAGCACAAATTATACTGTAGTAAGATTACAGCACGACGGCTCAGTGGTTAGCACTGACGCCCCACAACAAGAAGGTCCTGGGTTCGATCCCCGGTTCGGACCTGGGGTCTTTCTGTGTGGAGTTTACATGTTCTCCTCGTGCTTGCGTGGGTTTTCTCCGGGTACTCCAGTTTCCTCACCCCACAAAAACATGTACAGTAGGTTGCCTTCAGGCCCAGGACTCCCTTGAAAAACAGATCTGAGATCTCAATGGGACTTGCCTGGTTAAATAATGGTAAATAAATAAAAAATAAAGAAAGTAAAGAAAGTTAAACATAAGAAAACACTAGTGTGATGCTGAATTCACAGAAACAAGTTGGTTCTGGGTGGTTCTGTCACTGTCCTGATGGCCTTTTCAGGACTGGGTTTATCTGCACTGTACAGCCACAGAGCAGCGGAGCTCACCTCAGTATTTAACACACAAATTATGGCTCTCACACACATCAACACAAACACAGCACTGTGCAGAAACAGGGCAGTTAGGTGTGACAGGAGGACGAAGTGGAACAAGAAGAAATGCAAAGACAGGGAAACCGTTCTGCTGTGCATTTTAAACTGCTAGCAGCTGAGTTCAGAAACCGCACACAACAGCACTTTCACACACAATCCCCTGCGCGCGCGCGCGCACACACACACACACACACACACACACACACACACACACACACACACACACACACACACACACACACACACACACACACACACACACACACACACACATATTCCTTCCCCAGCCACACTTCAGCTGGAAAATAAAACCTTGAGTGCTGGATTTTTGTGTCATTTACAAACTTCTCAAACAGAACCAAGAGCTGAAAGAATGTTGGTCCTGGAGAGAGAAAAACAGGGATTTAATATCCTCTCTGCACCGTCGACAAGGAAAGACTTATTCACAACACATCCTGAGCACAAGATCTCTGATGAAAAATATTATTATTAGCTACAAGAGGTCAATTCTGTCTGTTAGCAAATAATCTCATAAAACACTGGACCAAGTTTAATGAAGCTTTCAGAAAAGTAATCATTGGATGGACATGTATGACTGAATAACTTGAGTCAATCTAAATCTAAATGGCTGCCGCAGCTAACTGACCTTAAAAACAAATCAAACGGCTATAAATAAATAAATAAATAAATAAATAAATAAATAAATAAATAAATAAACTAGAAGCACTCGGGGAGTGCAAACCTCCGCCAAGACCAATTTCCCCCATCCTGTAAGAGTTAATGCGCAAAATCAGAGATGGAAACACATTTGCTGAATAAGTTCTGACGTAGTGAACATTTAAGCAGGCGGTACGCACGGGATTTCTTCTCGGAGGAGTCCAATGTGGAAAAAAAAGTCAGACTCATCACCCGACATTATTCATCGTCAAACTGGTGTCGGATAAAGCTCCTAAGTTTTCATCAGTCACATTTCACCATGTAAAACGTCTGTTTTATCCTCTTGTATGAGTTTGTAATGGTTTGACTCTCTTTATAAAGTGCTTCCTGCCCCCCCCCGTCTCCAAACTTTGAGGCCCGGCAGCTCTCTGTTTACAAGCCTAGTAGAGACAAACTGTTTTGATGTGGTGTGTTTGAGGAAATGGGAAAAATAGATTTCATGGTGCAGTCATGGACTTCCTGTTCACAAAACGTTCTCTAAATGCGCAGCAAATGTGTAAAAAGTGCACATTGCAAAAATTATTCATCATTACATCTGGTTTTAACATTATTTTTATAAAGTTTGAAGTCCGTGCTGTCCAATCCAGCTCAAATGAACACTGAAAGCTCTCAGTTTTTTTTTACAGAAGCCCTGTGAAAGCATCACAGCTTTACCGATCTCAGAGGATTAAAAGAAAAAAAATTCCTGTATCTGCGGTCAGTGTTTCTTTTGGTCATTGGATTTTTATTTTAGAAACAGGTATTAATAAACAAGAAATGAGTGGTTATTTGATTTTTGTTTTAAAATATTGAAATTAAAATACAAAGTGTTTCATTTCTCATTCTTTGTGTCAAAAACGGATGAACAAATTTTTTAAAATGTTTGAGTTTCTTTTTCTGTTTTAGGCAGCAAAAAAGAAAATTACTTTAAAACTGAAATGAAAAAAGCTTGTTTGTTCATAATCCATGACAGGTCGTGGCAACTTACTGTATCCCTACAATAAACTGTTTTTCACCTGAAAGGGTGCCTGCAATATCAAAGTTATTTAATGAACACCCCATTACATAGATATAATGGTTACCTGATATATAAACTGAATCAAAGCGCTTTCCAGTTCTGCGTCTGACATAAATCTTTTTCTCCTCAGATCATGCCGAGCACAAAATCTTATGACACTCATTTCTGAGCATTGTAGGACAACCATCTGCTGCAACGAAAACAAAGTCAACATAGATGTTGACTTTGGTAACAAATATATTTGCCAAGTATTTATTTGGTATCAGATCAATATCAAAGTTGTAGTACCGCCCACCCCTCACTTTAAGGAACACTTCGAGGACGCGAACTGACAGAAAAAAGCACAGATTTTGTCAAAACTCAGGAGGGCAAAACATTCTGCTCACAGAACAACAATTGTGCAAAAGAAATGGAATGAAATTTGTCTGGTTTTGCTTTTTATTGAGAGAAATGGAGGTGAAGTGGAGGCAGTAGCCGACATGTATTCAGTAAAAGAGATGTATTTGGCCAAAAGCCACACAAAGTGCTTCTGCAAGGCTTTTGGTCACAGAGCAACAGTCATCATACAACTCATTTATGGACACATTTCTCTGTGTTTCAGGCTTTTATTTACAGAAATTAGTGTTTCATTTTGCAGAGCTGCCAGGTGAGCGCCACTTCTGAAAATCCAATGATCAAAAGATACACTGACCAGCCACATCGTGATCCGGAACATCACCAAAATGTAAAGGTGTGTTACTTGGGCCAGTACCCACATGTGGTAAAAATGTCATGACAATTCATCCACAAGTTTTTGAGCCATGTTGTCCACAGACAGAATGACAGACAGATGGACATGCGCGACCGAAAACATTACCTTGCCCTTGGCGGAGGTAATAAATAAATAGACATACTTTGAGGCAGTAGTAGCCGAGAGTCATTCACAACATGTCCTCTGAGGGTGACATCTCAGTACTGAATGAGTTTGTGCTTGATCTTTTCAGGCTCTGACCAAAATGACTGCAACTCTATCCACGTTTAAAAAGAAAATGTTTTTGATTGATGATTTATTTAAGCCACTCATTTTTAAGGGGTTGAATGATTTTACAAGTTAAAACTTCAATAATTTTAAAATCAAAGGGAGCTTAAATTTGAACTTATTGAATTTATCACGGACTTTCCTTTTCTAAATGTGTTGGCTCAAAGACAGATCCGTACAGCAGCTTGGGTGTTCAGGTCTTTGTTGTCTGCTGGGCCTGGAGCCATGATGGAAGTGTTGAGGACACATTGGGCCTCATGCAAGAACCGTTCGTACGCACAGATTTGTTTTTAAGTTGTGCGTACGAGTGATTTAGGAGAATTTGTGGCATTCACCAATGTTTTCGTATTCTAAGATTTTTTTCAGATAYGAACAAAATTCAYGAGTGGTCCAGACCTGTCGTATATTTTACGAGCAGTCAGTCTGCTGTTATCCAGACGGGTTTTCCTCCCTAATAACTTTATATTTCGTTGGTTTGCAGATATTTTGAGTTGAAAATAAATCACACTCCATAATTATGTTGACAATAGGCTATTCTGCTTGAATTAGAGTTATAATTTTAAATGTAATAATTTAGACTAACAATATAAATTGTCCGTTCGTCCGTTTTCTGCCGCTTGTCCGGGATCGGGTACGGGGTCAGCAGCAGAGAGACCCCGCTCTCCCCAGCGACACCTTCCAGCTCGTCCTGGGGGACTCCGAGACATTCCCAGGCCAGAGGGGATACATAATCCCTCTAGCACGTCCTGGATTTTCTGACGTGACATGTTCGTACGAACCCTTTGTACGAACAAAAGAGAAATTTAGGATAAGAATACGAACATGTTCCTGCATGAGGCCCATTGGAAGGTCAGCTCCCTCACTCTGTTTCCACCTTTTGACATTTTTCAGATGTTGGTAAAAACAAAAATTAGAAAGTGGAATGTGTTACAGTGATAAACATTCCAACTTTTTAGGTCTGCTGCTGCTATGAAACTCCAAATAATCTTTTTATTTCTAAACATTTTAGTTTAAATGTTTCCAGTGTTCCACTGTGAATCATTACATTTTGTTTCTGTTTACATTTTACACATAGTTACAACATTGTCAGAACTGCTGTGATGTGATTGCTGTCAAGCATTCACACTACTGAGATGATCCATTTTTCTTCCTTAAGTTTTTTTGTCATCTAACTTGTTCCACTATTTTTGTGCTTTTACAACAATTAATATATAAGCTCATGTATGCCATGCATGCTATGACTTGTGGTATTTCAGCAGTTTATACTTTTCCAGCTATTTAGCTTTTGTGCCTTTTTTCATTGAAAATAAATGGCACTGTCTTCAATATTCTTAAAAACTTTCAAAAATATAAAGTTTTATTATACGTTTTAAACTTTTTCTGGTTCTGTTTTATTTCAGCTTCTTGTGCTTATGTCAGCGTCCTTCAACTTCTTGTTTTGCTAATTATACTTTTTTACCTCCGCCAAGGGAAGAGGTAATGTTTTCGGTCGCGTCTGTCTGTCTGTCTGTGGAAAAAATTACTCAAAAACTTATGGACGGATTTTCATGAAATTTTCATCACAAGTGGGTATTGGCCAAAGGAACACACCTTTAAATTTTGGTGATGATCCGGATCACGATTTGGATCCAGGAACAGCCAATCAGCTTCAAGGAAGCTGACCGTAGACCTCCAATCACATCGGATCATTCGTAGACGGGTCAATCCCCCGACTGTAGACATCCAATGGGATTGCCTGAAGATGTGTAGAAAACCAATCACGAAGCACATGGTAATAAAACTTTAGACCAAATTGTTTTTAAATTGAAAAACTTACTGTTTGAAGTTACTTTAATGTAACAACAGATCATTTTCATAATACATCGGCCTGCGCGTCCTAACAATTTTGTATTTTGTGTATACGTTTTGGAGTTTTTACCCCCTTTCTGTATCGGAAAGGTAAGCTAGCTAACTCACCACCCCCAGTTCAGGTCTGTTATTCAATAACGCCAAGGTTTTCTTAAACAATTATATTTATTCAGTTCTTTTTATGGCTAAATGTTTTCTTTTTTCTGATGCTGTTCCACTCCTTCGGTTGCATGTAATTTATTACGTGTTTACTCATTGTAAAGCACTTGTACACAAACACACATATGACTAAAAATGTAATAAATCACACACAAAACAAACACACATTCACACACAAACATACAGCCTTGGCGGAGGTTTGCGCTCTCACAGTGCTTCTAGTTTCTACTGTTTCAGCTATCTTTCTGCTCATTTCAGCTTTTCCTCTGATAATTAAATTTGTTGTTTCTATCAGCTTAATTCTGCTAATTTAAGCTTTTATGCCTCTTGTATTTATTTATTTATTTATTTATTTATTTATTTGTTTTTCTAATTTCAGCTGTTTTCTTTCTTTTTGGTCACTTTATAGCTACAACTAATTTTAGCCTTTTTTCATCTAAATTCACTTTTTTGCGATAATTTCAGCTTCCTGTTTAATTGGCAAACATGCACTCCTGTGTCTTTGTGCTAATTTCAACTTTTGCAGCTACTTTTCGGCAATTTGTCTGCTAATTTTGACTGGCTTTGCTATTTTACAACAAACTGCAGGTTTTTTTTTCTATTCTTTTTTAATTTTTTTGTATTTTTATGTGAGCTTTTTTACTCTCTGATCACCATCTCTCTGCTGTTTTCAAATAGTTTCTGCTACCATTTTGTTTTCCAACTTTCAGCAAGTCAGCTGTTCACATTGAACCAACATTTACAGTTTTGGTATTAAACATTTTCAGCAACTTCAGCAGCTTTAAAAAAAAAAATCTTTCCGCATTAAGCATTCTCACTGCGTTTTTGCAGGAAATGCAGATTTTATTTGAGGCTGTATAAATAAAATCAACAATACTCCAGACTTATGCAACCGATTCCGTATTTTTAAAACTTATTAAAATTGTATGTTTTATAAAAAGAGCTGCTCAAAGACTGTTGATCTAGTTTCAGTATCTCTGACAGGACTGTGTAAATCATTTCCACACACTAAGCTGTATAAGAATGAGCCGCCAACGCTCTCGCAGTCGTGTAAAAAGTGATTAATCACATCCTTTGTAAGACATGAGCTGTTATTATCTGCTTCAGAGTCTGGATGGGAGACATTACTTCTGATGAGTGTGCTGTTCTTTCAGAAAGCTCGCTCTGCTCCATAGTCACTTGGTTTAAAAGCAGCTTTTTGTCATTTAAAATATGAGCATCAGCAGCAGTTTTTAAGCATCAATCACACTTTAGAGTCATATCTTTATTTTAGGTATGTTGGTGACAGAGGCGATTTCTCTAAGACTGCAAGGGAAGCTCAGCTTCCCCTAAAATGTAAAAAAAAAAAAGGATCAAATATATACTGTTGTGTGTTCATGTCATTGACTAAATATGCACTACAACACGCTCAACTTTTGTCCAGAATCAGCTTCTTATCACTGGTAACGATGTAGCTTTCCTCATTTCCTCATTTCACTCATTCCAGCAGCTTCACAGAGCTTTAAACAGTCGGACGCTGAGCGTCTACAGAGCTCATTAGTGATGCAAAGACTGCAGCGAAACGAGACGAGTCACTGGATAAATGTTGGGCTTTGTCCCGCCCATTGGACACTGAGCGTCTCTGGGGGTCTATGGGGCAGGGGGCTGGGGTCGGACGCTGGCTGTCTGCATGATGATTGGATGATCTGTCAGAGGCTGAATCCCTTTTTGATTGACAGCCAAATGAGCGAATCAGCGATCTTTTGGTGTAAACATGCGTGTGAGCAGTTTTTAGTTTCGTTCTGTTCAGAGTTGAAGCGGAGACTTTCCTAATCCTTTTAGCAGGATTTTCTTTGTTAAAATCGACTAGCGACAAATCGGACTTCTAATGGTGCGTTCACACCAAACGCGATTTCAGCGTCAGGAGCATCAGGTTTACATGCAAAGTCTATGGTGGACGCGCTTCAAGCAGCGTCGGGAAGGTCTGCGGCGCCTCAAGCGCGATTAGAGCAGCGCGATTTGAACGATTTGAACGATCTGAGCGTTTGACGTGCTTGATGCTCAAATCGCTGAAGTTAGAAAATCTGAACTTTTGCAGCTCGACGCGCCGCGTCAACCAATCAGAGAGACTCCACTGTGTGACGTAGCGACAGATTTCCCGACGGAACAGTTTACTGAATGATGTCCACTAACCTGAAACAGATGGAGAGGAGCTCTTTAGCTGAATTCGAGTGCCTGCAGTCAGTGACCCGACAGGAGATATCCTCACCAATGCGTGGCAGCGGCTCATCAGACTGGACTCGGGACAAAAATAGTCCTGAAAGCGAGCTGTGAGCCTCTCCCGCAGCTCCTGCTGAAACTCAGAATGTCTCTGAATTATCTGGTGAATTAATTATGAATTAATTATCTGATGAACGTGACATGCTCTTGCTGTCTGTAAATAAAGCAAAGCACTTCCTCGTCCGACATTAAACAGAGCCCGACAGAGGAGGGAGGGGCGGGGAGGCTCTTGCCATGCAGCGCTTCAAGAGCTGACCTGCGTCTGACCTCAAAGTGCACAAGCGACCAACTTCAGCGATGGCTGCGATTTTGAAGCTGAACTCGCGTTCGGTGTGAACGCAGCATAATTCTGGTGGTTGTTTTATAGCTGCTTATGTTTGGAGACGGACTTCTATCATTCTTTCTGACTTCTTCTGTCCAGCGGGGGCTGCTGAGCCCCTTCACCGTCACAAAACACTCACAGACGGACACACTTCACACTAGCCTCGCACCAGTAACAAGCTGCACATAAAAGCAGTTTGAATGTTGTGGAGCGAATTTTGTAGAAGCCATTTGATACGGTCTCGTTTACAAAGAAAAACTTGAACAACAGGGCTGATCAACTCCTCAGATTAATTTGGTGCAAAAGGTAGGGAAACGTAGGATTAAAAAACATTTTTATTGATCCCACAGGGAAATAACAGGTCTTTTCAGCTGTACTGGTATGACAAAGTGAGCTGGCTGCTGTAAAAGACTATAGAATAATCTGGAAAAATGATTATAAAAACATTGGATCAATTAATTCCTTTAAAAAAATCATCAAAGCAAATTAGTTAAAGAAATATGAAATTGTTTAATTTGTATTTGTATGAGTCACTGTTTGAGGAGTTTAATTTTTTTGTTTTGTTTTATTATTTGGTTTATTGTTTGAAATTAATATTTTTTTGTAAATAGGAGCAGATATCAAGATATTTTTCTTCTTCTGCTGCTTTTCATTTTATTTTATTTGTATTAATTTGTTGTATGTAATGTTTTTTTAATGAAATGAATAAATACTATAAAATAAACAAAATTATCTGTGACAGGGTCACAAATCAGTAGAATTAGAATTTATAACTCAAACATTTTATGATGTAGGCCGAAACTGAGCTTCTTCTTGTTGAAAGACCAGCATCCGCCACTGGTTGGTGAATACAACTAAAATCTGTTCAGGTACTTGAGCCATCTTCTCTCTTACCTTTACTAGTTCACAGCAATGAGCTTCTGACTGTCTTTATTAGCCGCCATGACAAGGTGAAAATGAAATGTCTGATCAATTTACATCAAGACAAGTTTCTTGTTGCGTAAAAATGATGAATTCATGGTTTAGCACTTAATTAGCTTAATATTACCATATTCTTGGCTTCATTCCTTGGCCACAAAGGTGAAATAAGCCTTGGCAGATACAGTATGAAGGATTCAAAGTCTGTTGTTTTCATATATAT
>NW_013952660.1:135428-138015 GCF_001266775.1 Austrofundulus limnaeus
AAACATGCATGAATGAGTCAAAGCGAGGCTTTGGGCATGTTTTTTATGAGAGTATAACATTATAACATGACATAAAACTCAAAAAAGTTGATTTTACATGATATTGCCCCTTTATTGTTCGTTGAGGGAATGCATCTTTATTCATGCTGGATAAGATCTTTTCTTAGAACAACTGGAGTTCAAGATGGCTGCCACAGCTAATTAACCTCAGCCAATACAGAAATGGTTGTAACTTATCAGTTTTACAGACAGATTTTTTTTAGTAGAAGCTAAGAACTATCTGTCAAGGACAGCTCTGCTGGTTAATTGTGTATTACCGTTATACCATTATACCATTGTGTATTTGATCGTTTCATTTTAAACTTCCTGTTTTATTCTGTACACTAACTTCCTGTCTCATTACAGAAAACTTCACTTGCTAAGATTCCCTCTAATCACCACTGCCACACCCTAATCTCAGACACCTGTGTCACGTTTTCCTTTGTTTATTTTTTCCTCACCTCATGCAGCTTCCTTTTGCCTGTTCGTCTTCATCCTTAGTGTTAAGCTTTCCAGCCTTTACTTTGTCTTCTAGTTAACTTGACCCAGCTTGTATTTTGGACCCGCCTCTGCCTATGTTTTGGATACCTCCTGGACCGAATAAAAGCATTAATGATTTTGAGTGACCGTGTTGAGTCTAGCATTTGAGTCCTTTTTCTGTGCTGTACGACACTACCCTCAAAACTCTGATTCTGTTTTTTCCCTACAAAATATCATATAAAAATATATTTTTATTGAACAACTAAACTGTGTTCTCTTTTGCTCCAGCTGGAAAAAAGAAACAGTTTGAATCTGTCACTGAAACAAATTGAAGGCTGTAAGAAAGTACACACCAACATTAATAAATTAAGATTTTTAATTTATCTATAATTTGAGAATACTCTGCTCTGATCTTACTTTAAAAAGTCTTATGTGAATGCAATGTAATACAAAATAACAAATGTGCTGGAAAGACCAACAACCTCTCCCACATGCAGCTCCATCCCACAGACTGCATCAACACTTTTTTACCTGAACAGAACTTTGTTGGTTTTGTTTGCTTTCTTGTGTTGACAAAGCTGTTTTTGTTTCAGCCTTTGGTGTCATAAAGCCTTTGTCCTTGATTGGTCTCCTGCGTCAGCGCATTTGCATTCATTGTGTCTTTGTTTTCTTGTTGCACTCATCCTAATTGCCTTATTTATAGCATGGGGTCATCTTCTGCCTTTGAACCATCCTAACAATGATGTTTAATGAGAGAGGCACATGGACACAAACATGGGTCCTGTTTACATGAGAACCAATTCTGGAAATGTTTTTGCAATGTTTATTGTGGGAAAAAAAGGTGGGCACAGGAGTGCAGAAAATGCCCGCTGGATACACATCTGCCTTTCAATGGTACGGTTCAGTCTCGAACATGAAAACAGTTGCATCCAAACTGGTGAATCCATGAATGAATGAATGAATGAATGAATGAATCTATGAATATTAGTTAAAATTCGTTTGAGTCTTTGTCCCTCAGTCTTTCAAATCCAAATTGGAAATCAGAAAAACCTCTACTTGTTGTTATTTATCGTCCTCCAGGCCCTTATTCTCAGTTTTTATCAGAATTCTGATTTTCTGACTGATTTATTATTAAATACTGATGAAATTATAATAATGGGAGATTTTAACATTCATGTTGATAGTGAAAGTGATTTAAGAAACTTAAATATAGCTTTTAGTAATCTAATTGAGTCAATTGGTTTTACTCAAAATGTCCACWGAACTACTCACTCTCTTCATCACACATTGAGCTGGTTCTGACGTATGGTATAGAGAGCAAGAACTTAATGATATATCCTCACAATCCTGTTCTCTCTGAGTATTTTTAATAACCTTTGAGTTTACATTAGCTAACTTTAAAGCTACTGAGAGCAAATTTCATTATAGTAAATGTTTATCAGAGAATGCTGTAGCTAAATTTAAAGAATCTCTTCCACGTTTGTTTTCCTCTGTCCTGCAGAATAATGTAACAGAGAACAGTGACTTAGATGGTCTTGTTGATAATATTACAACTTTAATGCAAACCTCTCTTGATGAAATGGCTCCACTAAAAAATAAAGCCATCAATCGGAGGAAGCCGACTCCTTGGTTTAATTCAGAGTTACGTTCTTTAAAAAAGGCATCTAGAAAACTGGAGAGAAAATGGCGCTCCACTAACGAAGAAGAACCTTATTTTAACCTGGAGAGACAGCCTGCTAACATATAAGAAAGCCCTTCGTAAAGCTATAACTGTTTATTATTCATCTTTAATAGAAGAGAATAAAAACAATCCCAGGTTTCTGTTCAGTTCTGTAGCTAAACTAATGAAAATCCTATCTTTGTTGAGCCATGTATCTCTATAACTCTATGTAGTGATGACTTCATTAGATTCTCTATAGATAAAATAATTTTAATAAGGAATAAAATGCATGCCGAATTTCCTGCTACTGTCTCTGATCCTCTGTCAGATTTAGCTTCTCTCCACTGGCTCCCTGTCAAATTCAGAATAGAATTTAAAATATTACTCCTAACATACAAAGCTCTTAAC
>NW_013952660.1:138902-140799 GCF_001266775.1 Austrofundulus limnaeus
TATATATACACAGTATACTGTATGATAGCAGAATGTGCCAGAGTTAGCACAATGGCCATTTTTAACCACACTTGGTTACGTTTAAATGCTTGTTTGGTTTTTAGACCAAAGCTGACAGTTGGGAACGCTGCCACTTCATTTCTTAATTAACTGCTAAATTATTTCATTTACACAACAGCTGTAATCGTTAATGAAAACTCAAAGGCTATAAATGATGATTTGCAAAGGCTCTGGCTGAATTTATCAGCTGATCCCTGCTTAAGGTGTTATTTCATTTCCTTGTGTCAGAACGATGAGCTACGTACTTCCCCTGGAAGGTTTGTTCACTTTAACCACTGTTGAATCTGCAAAATTCACAGAAGACCTCTTTGTGATGCATCCTGTTTTGTTCCCAACATCTCTCTGAAAATACAGACCCAAAATGACAGATTTTACATCTTTAACAACCTAAACATTAAAACCCTAAAATGGTTGATTGACTTTTTTATTTACAACCTTGATGAAGCCTGCCACGTATGTGACTTTAAAAGCATTCCAAAATAGCCTGTTCTGTGACATCCTTCAGCCAAAAGGAGACATGGCCCTATTGCTACCAGTACATGAAATTGTACACAAGCGCTCACTTTAATCATCACTTATAAAATATCTAAGTGTCCACACAAAATTTCAAGATGACTGCCTCTTTTCAAGGCGAACACCAGTTGTACAGATTTCTGACGCTTTGAGTACATAAATAAGAAAAAAAAATACAATCCATCATTCCTTATTAAAATGATGTCTTCCTGGGTAAATTAAATATATCACCAGAGTTCCTACTACTAATCTAATATGCACATCAATGTATTGGATACAACTAAAACCCCAATTTAAATGAAGTTGGGACATTGTGTAAAACAAATAAAAACAGAAAATGATGATTTGCAAACCTTTTACAACCTACACTCAATTGAATGCACTTCAAAGAAATGATATTTCATGTTCAAACAAATAAATGTTATTTGTTAAATGACATCCATCCATCTATCCATCCATCCATTTTCTGTACACGCTTCTTCCTTTTCAGGGTCACGTGGGTCACTGGTGCCCATTTCCAGCAGTCACAGTGCGAGGGGCAGGGTACACCCTGGACAAGTCGTAAGTCCATCACAGGGCCACACATAGAGACAAACGAGACAAACAACCATTCACTCTCTCACTCACACCTAGGGACAATTTAGAGTTATCAATTAACCTAACGGAGTTTAAGTTTTTGTTCTGTTGGAGAAAACCAGAGTGCCCAGAGAGAACCCACGCATGGATGGAGAGAACGAGCAAACTGTACCCAGAAAGGTTCCCGGGCTGGGATTTGAACTGGCAACCTTCTTGCTGAGAGGCATCAGCTCTACCAACTGAGCCACCGTGCCAACCACAGCCAGAATAGTGATAAAGCAAAACACCGTGGGTACCTTTTACCTTGTAATCATTTTTGGAATCGCTCACCATTTTCTTTTCTACTAAACTGATGTTGATCAACCAGCTGGGTTTTCTGGTTTCCCTTAACGTTTCTGCCACAACAGATGGTGGCAGAAGTGGGATTGTTTTGGGGGTTTCTCGGCACGGTGGATCAGTTGGTAGAGCTGTTGCCTCTCAGCAAGTAGGTTGCTGGATCTGACCCCAGCCGGGGACCTTTCTGAGTTTGCACGTTCTCTCCTTGCATGTGTGGGTTTTCTCCAGTCACTCTGGTTTCCTCCCACACACCAAAAACACAACTGTTAGGCTAACTGATAACTTTAAATTGTCTCTTGGTGTTGGTGAGAGCATGAATGGTTTGTCTCTATATGGCTATGTCTCAATTCAGGGGCTGGGTCCTCATGAGTGCGCATTTGTCGGCTGCATACGTCATTGCCCCGCGCAGAGG
>NW_013952660.1:140809-152595 GCF_001266775.1 Austrofundulus limnaeus
GTCCCCGGACCGGGATTTGAACCGGTGACCTTCTTGCTGAGAGGCATCAGCTCTACCAACTGAGCCACCGTGCCGCCGTGTTAAATGACATATCCTGATCAAAAATAACACCAAGGTTCTTTACATTAGAGCTGGAGGTCAGATTAATGCCATCCAGAGGAAGTGAAAGGCTGCAAAGTTTATTCCTAAAATGTTTAGATCCAAAAACCATAACCTATGTCTTATCTGAGTTAAGAGGCAGTAAGTTAAGAGTCATCCATGTTTTTATGCCTGTAAGACATGCTTGTATTTTAAGTAACTGGTTGGATTCACCAGGTTTCATGGATAAATATAACTGAGTATCATCAGCATAACAATGGAAATTTGTCCCATGCTGTTTGATAACTTTACCTAATGGAAGCATATATAAAGTAAAGAGGATTGGTCCAAGCACTGAACCCTGAGGAATTCCATGACTAACTCTGGTGTAAGAAGAAGATTCATTGTTAACATTAACAAACTGGAATCTGTCAATTAAATAAGACTTAAACCTTTTTAAAGCTGTTCATGTAATCCCAATATGAAGTTCATGCCTCTGTAACATAATATTGTGATCAATTGTATCAAATGCAGCACTGAGATCTAACAGGACAAGAATGGACACAAGTCCACTGTCTAACAGGACAAGAATGGTCACAAGTCCACTGTCTGAGAGGACAAGAATGGACACAAGTCCACTGTCTGAGATCATGAGAGGGTTTTGGACAACTCTTCCAACATTCATCTCAAAACCTACTAATGTTCACTATTCAACCCCTCAGAAATGGGAAACATTTGTTTATAGTGACAGCACAGCACAGTGGTTCAAACGATTACCTTTCACTAAAAATGTGCCAGGTTTGCCTCCTGGCCTTTCTGTGTGTCTTTGTTCTCCCCATGAAGGCATGGGTTTTCTCTAGATACACCAGTTTCCTCCCAAAGGCTAAAAATATGCTTATTAGGTTATTTGGCAACTTTAAATTGTTCTTAGGTGTATGTAAGATGGTTGTTTGTCTCTATGTGTCCCTGTGATGGACAGACTTGTCCAGGATGTCTCCCATCTCTCACACAGTGACTTAAAGACAGACACCACCTCCCTGTGACCTCAAAAGGAAGAAGCAGGTAGAGAAAATGGATGGTTGTCCTATTTTTCTCAGTGCCTGAAGCTTGATGCCTGCAGCTATCTGCTGGTTCTCATTAGTCAGCTTAATTAACAGTCTTTTCAAGCAAGAAAAAAACAATTGACTTTACAACTACTGTGGGGAAAATAAGTTGTAAATTTCCATAAGTTTAGTGTTTAACCAACAGCAACACCATTTTCTGTTGAACAATATGAATATAAAACTGCGTTTTTGAACTACGCAGATCTATTGACTGTTCCATCAGCAGGCAGTAGGCATTTAGACAGCATTTCTATCTGGGAGGGTCTAGACGTACATAGTTTTAAATGTTTTTTTTTTATCAGGATACAGTATGTCTTTTAACCCTCATATTAAAAATGCATAATATTACTAAAATTAGAAACAATTTCCAAAAATCCTGCAGAAAAACTGATCCATGCATGACAGCCTAGACATCCATGTCTAGACTGGACTACTGTAGACCACTGTAATTCTTTATTATCTGGGCATCAAAAAAACTCTTTAAAAGTCTTCAGTTGATCCAAAATGCTGCTGCTAATGTTCTAATGAGAGTTGGAAGGAGAGATCTTATTTCTCTAGTTTTAGCTTCTCTCCACTGGCTCCCTGTCAAATTCAGAATAGAATTTAAAATATTACTTCGAACATTCAAAGCTCTCTAATATGGAAGAGCATTGCTTTCACCAAATTAAAAAAAATAGGACTCCTGATCTCATAATTACAAGATTAGGGTCTCATAATTATGAGATATTATCTCGTAATTACGAGAAAAGATCTCATAATTACCAGATAAGATGCCATAATTATGAGATGAGTTAAAGAGGGTCAGCTGATTTACATTACAGTAAAAGTAAACAATGACGGCACTGTCACATTTTATATGTTTTTATTTCCTCTTAGGTATTGGGAAATATTGAATTTACTTAATGTGGATGGTGTTGTCTCTATTAATGTGGGTTTATTAATCAATCCACCTGCACATCGGTTAGAGTGTTCTGTTCAATTCAGCTTCGGCACAAACGTAACACTGTCATTTAGCTGGTAGTGGTGCTTCCGGTTTCAGCAAATGGATATTTCAAAATAAGAGTCCGACTTAATATAGCCCGAACAAAACATCACAGAGATGGTATGATGCTGTATGGATGTATGTAAGTCGACATTACACAGGTATTTTCCTTGCGGTTGTTCAAGCGAAAAGCTCACTCTGTCATACTGGAAGTCGCTCTCATCCTGCAGTGCGGGATGCTACGGCTATAAGTAGCTAATGCCTCTGAAATGCTTAAACTACATCCTGTATGTACACAAAGAGCACATTGTTCCTCCTGTTTCAACCCTGGGTCACAACTTTATTTAACTCTGGTGAATTAAAATTATACAGCTTGTTCTGGGCACTCGTGCATTCGGCATTACACATATACATTCAGGACCATTACCTGCTCAAAATCCACAGGAGATCAGGATCTCGAAATTATGAAATTATTAATTTTTTGGTGAATGCAATGCTCTTCCATTCTCAACAACCAAGCTCCAGCATATATTAAACATCTTGTTCCATATTTTCCTAACAAAGCACTTCACTCTCAAACTGCAGGTTTACTTGTGGTTCCTCAAGTTTCTAAAAGTAGAATGGGAGGCAGAGCTTTCAGTTATCAAGCTCCGGTCTTGTGGAATCAACTTCCAGTTTCTGTCCGTGAAGCTGACACTCTGTCTACTTTTAAGATTAGACTGATTTTTTTCCGTTTTGATAAATCCTATTGTTAGACTTACCTCGGATTTACACTACACGTATCTCCGCTCCGGTCCGACCTGTGCAGCAAATACGCAACCATTCTAATGAATGAGAGTGTTTCCACTGACTCCACATGGCTGCGCAGGGTGGCAGTGAGTGGACGGCGATCCAGCAAAATTAGAACAGATCCTATTTTTGCCAGACGCCAGAGCTTCTACGGAGTCAATCTACGAAGATCACATCACACAAACAGGAAAAGGAACAAGCACAACATCCATATTTTCAAAATAAGATACCATAAGTGGAATAAATTTTTGGAATAATGTCGAAATCCCAGCTATATTAATAAATATATCAATATATTTCTACACAAATGCTGTCAGAATGTGTCATTCTGTTTGGGAAGCAGATGGCAACATGGAGCATGAAGCATATGTGTGCACATACGACACATGGATTTTATTTTGAAATCAGAAGTTTCAAAAAGACGACAGCGATACAGTTTCAACCATAGACATCAAAAGCTTTTATTTCCATTTTTCAACTGTGTTTGGAGTTTGTCTTTCACAGAATTAATTACTTTTTGCTCTGACTTCCAAATTTATCCTTGGATTTATCGCACACTCTCCTTACTGCGCATGCTGCCTCCTCTGTGTGTCACACTGGAGCAGAGCTGAGCGGAGCGGAGGTTGTATAAATTGGGGCACAAATGAACAGCTGCAACCTGCGGACCGCAGCGGAGCGGAGCGGAGCGGAGTCGTATGTGGTGTAAATCTGGGATTAGGTTTCCTGAGTTATTCCTTAGTTCTGCTGCTATAGGCTTAGAATGCTGGACAAACTGACCACATTTCCTCACTCTGTTCACTGTCCTCTACATGTTTGTTGTAATTGCTTTTATCAATAACATGTGCTTTCTTTGTCTCTCTTTCAGAGGAAAATACACCTGGATCAGTCCTTCTGTGTTTTTCTGTGTCCCCTTTCTGTCCCCCAAACTCAGCTGGTCAAAGCAGATGGCTGCCTGTACTAAATAAACCTTGTTCTGCTGAAGGTTTCTTCCTGTTTAAAGGGAGTTTTTCCTCTCCACTGTCACCAATGTGCTGCTCAGGATGGAAGACTGCGATGAAGTGAAGATTCAACACAATCTGCTGGCTTCTTTAGATTTATTGTTTGTTTTGTTGTTGTTGTTGTTTGTTTGTTTTTTGTGTACAGAGACCTGAGACGACATTTGCTATGACTTGGCACTATATAAATTAACTGAACTGAATTGAATTTAAAGGTCTAAAGAATGAGTTGAGTGAAGATTCCCAGGAGTGCTGTAATATCTGGTGACTTCTCGATAGGGTTGAAAGGAGCCACTGCTCGACAAATGTTTAGTATAAAATAAGGGCATGTACTCTAGTTCACAGCAGTTCACAGAGCAGTTGTGCCTATTTTAGGGCATCAGTAGGATATCTAAGCACTTTAATTGCTTCTCAAAGTCACCAAACAGCCTAATATGCTGTGACAGCCACAACAAACAAGACTTACTGTTTCACTGTCTAGTGGGGCTGCCACGATTAATCGATTAATCGACGACTAATCGATTATTAAAATAATCGATGACTAATTTAATAATCGATTAATCGTTTTCTTTTTTTTTTTGTTCTTTACTTTGTTTTTCTCTCCAAACTGCTTTAACACCTTCCACTGCCACATCTGCCTTTCTGTCCTTCACACACATGCACAGTAGTGGTAACTGGGGTAAGGCCGTGGACGTCACAAGACATTATACAGACAGGCTCTGGTATCATGGCTACCTGACAACGGAGCTCAAAGTGTGGGATCATTTTAAGAAAATGAAAGAGAAACCTGTGCAATATCTGCAGCAATTATTTTTAGTTAGCATATAGCTAAAATCTAACGATGGTTATATAATAGCAGCTGCATTCTGACGTGATAAGCTGTATGTTTTATATTCAATTAACGTATGATCCGATTAGTCGACAAATCGAATAAATAATCAGTGATTAATCGATTATTAAAATAATCGTTTGTGGCAGCCCTACTGTCTAGACAGGCATTAAAGAGGATAGAGGTGTTCAGCTCAGTTAAAAGTGTGGCGTTACACTAATGGAAGCAATTCAACCACAAAGAAACACTACCTCCACTGCAAGCTTTTTATTTTTAGGTGGCTGAGAAAAGCGTTTTAATATATAAAAAAGTGACATATCAAATCCATTTCTTTCTATTTGTTCTGCAGCTTCCACTGAACACCTTTTACTGTCCTTTGTTTTAAAACTTTATTGGTTGAACAACTTTTTTTTTTTGCTAAAATGTAAATAAAATATCGAAAATATCTCAAGTATTATAAAAAAGGACCTCTTGACAGTTTTGGTTCTTGTATATATTTTGTTATCTTTTCCCACTTACAGTTTCATGCTTTTATTTGTTGATTGGTCTGGACTGTAAGCAAGTCAGTGCTGTAATGTGACTTGTTGAATTCAGACATTTAGTTTTGATTTGTCTGGCTAAAAAAGGCAAAACCCTCCTTGAAAAAAGTCTGGATGGTAACATGTTTTTTTGTTAAATCCTATATACTGTATATTAGGGCTTGAGTGTTTTGTACAACTCCTACTTGGGTGTGTAACTCTCTGGGTTCATGGCTTTTTGTATGAAGTTGGTGCAAGAGGACAACAAAACAGATTTAGACAATCTTATTCATCCCCAGTTCATCCCCATCCTCATAAGTAACAGGTGGTCCTCACAAATAGCACGCCAAAAATCATTCTCACATAGGGAATACAGGCATACACAAACACACAAGCTGTTTTTTCTATCCTTGTGGGGACTTTGTATTGACTTCCATTCCTTTTTTTCAGTTATTTCTAACCCTGTCACTTCACTCTAAACCTATACCCTAGTACATATCCTAAATCTTTTCACACCTTGGTCCTAAAACTAACCCAATGCAAAGTCAGCATCCATACCTGTGGGGACCAGGCTTTGGTCCCCCCAAGGAGCACTGGGTCCCCACAAGGCTGTGGTTTTCTGGAAAATGGTTCTCATGATGTAGCAAAAATGTGTTTACACACACACACACACACACACACGCACATACACACAGTATACCTACTAAACAACAAACAGACAGCGTGCAGAATAAATATCCACAACAATAGCAGCTGAGATTAGCATCAGGATTAAACCCGTATGTGGTGAAGCTGCAGAAATGAGCTGCCGTCAGTAGTAAGCAGCCTGACGGCAGGAGGAATAAAGGATTAAAGGAGTCTTTTTGTCTTCCTGAGTGGTGCTGTGAAGCTATAGCCTGAAGGCATCAGTATAAATTCAGAGGACAGGATGTGGTCGTGTCAGGATTCCACTTCCCTACATTAACGAAGCACCTGTTTTTCCCACAAGGACTGCAGGTCCCTCTGCTGGACTCCTATTATTTAAGAGCAAACCTTGACAACACTCTCAAGGCTGTAATTATCTTTTACAGGCAGACTTTCTCTTGTTTCTCCTACAATTCAAAATAAGCTCCATCACACCACACCCTGACTCTGAACCTTGAAGAGTTAAAAGTGCTGTGTCATCAGGAATTATGTTCTGATGCATCTCAGTAATCCAGGTAAAAAATCAAAAAGAAAAAAATTGAATAGGTCTTCTAGACGGGTTCTTCTCTAATGAAACGTTTCGTCTCTCCTCCAAGAGACTTCTTCAGTCTGAGAGTTTCAGGCAAAATTCAGGCTTTTAAGCCCTGCCTCCATGTGACTGATACTCACATCACATGGCTATCGTTGACACCTGATTAACACTTATTGTTAACAGGGGGTGGAGTGATACTGGCAATAGCCGCACTGTAGGAGGGGGACAACTGAAAACGGAGGCCTCCACCTCTTTTTCACTCATTTACAGACCAGCGGTCACTCTTTCAGAGATGAGGATGTTCTCATTCTTGATAGAGAGGAACGTTGGTTTGAGAGAGGAGTAAAAGAAGCCATTTTTGTGAAGAAAGACCGTCCATCATTAAACAGAGGTGGAGGCCTCTGTTTTCAGTTGTCCCCCTCCTACAGTGCTGCTATTGCCAGTATCACTCCACCCCCTGTTAACAACAGGTGTTAATTAGGTGTCAACGATAGCCATGTGATGTGAGTATCAGTCACATGGAGGCAGGGCTTAAAAGCCTGAATTTTGCCTGAAACTCTCAGACTGAAGAAGTCTCTTGGAAGAGAGACGAAACGTTTCGTTAGAGAAGGACCCGTCCAGAAGACCTATATAATTTTTTTCTTTTTCATCAGAAATTATAGATTAAAATGCCTGTACAAAAAAACCCTATTAAAATCAACTAATCTAAATGGTTCTTGATACCTCAATTATTTTACAAGTTTTTCAGCTCACAAGACAGATGAGAAGGGGGTCTCTGCAGAACATGTCCTGTGGGCGGAGATGGCCCAAATCGTCATTGGTGGAAGACTTTATGTGGGCGGTCCTCTTACAGAGGAAGCTTATTTCAGCCATTTGTATCTTGGATCTCATTCTTTCAGTCATGATCCAAAGCTTATGACCAAAGGTGAGGGCTGGTAAGTGGAGGAACCAGTAAATTGAGATCATTGCTGTTTGGGTCGGCTCCATCTTTACAACAATAAGCAAGAGAGATGGCTTTCTTTACTGTGCCCAGATCTGTGGATCCGACTCCATCAGTCATGAACAAGACATTCAGATAATTTAACTAACTCCTCTGCATGAATCTGACAGTCAAAAACATTTAATACTACTGTTATTTTATCACTTTTTTAAAAAAAATTGTCAGGATTTTTTAAACATTTAAATGATATTTATTACAGAAAACTAAAAAAATAAAATAAATTTTCAAAAATCTGATTAAAAATTTTAAACTGTCCACCTTGATAGATATAAAAATTCCACTTTTGTTTTGCAGCTTAAAATAAGGGTTTATATGTAGGTTATGTTTATAGTTCTAGGCAGCAATTTTCACCCACCTAAACTCTATGAAGTCACTAATTTTTTACACTGATTATTTTTAGCAGCCAAATTGTACTGAGCTCATCCAGCTGTTCCCAATGCAGACATTTTGTTCATTAAAAAGATTTAAAAATACTGGGGAATTATTCAAACCACATCCCTAGAAATGCTGACAAAAACAAAAAAATACATACATCTCATTTCTTCATGCAAGTCTGCTTAGAAAAGAAACACCACGATTAAAAAACAAAACAGGGAGAAGGAGATAATGTGGGTGGTGTCTGAGTCAGAATTATTAGAAACAACATGTAAAATTATATTTTCCACAATATGCAAAAAAGCTCTTCCCAGTTTCTTTTTTAACAGCAGCCATGTGGGAAATTCAGCACCGCTTGCCAACATTTCAAATGTTGTTCCAGAAGTCCAGAAGTCTTTATGTCGGTGGTTGAAAGAGTTGATTAAATATTTCAGATCAAATTACACTGAATGTTCAAGTGAAAAAATACATGACTTTCTTCATGTTACTAAATTCAGGATGGATGGATGGATGGATGGATATTTTAATTCCTGTAGAAAAGTAATGAAATTTCCTCGTTCCACAGTAAAATAACAGACTTTAACACGACAAAGAGCAAAACTACCAAACATTATAACAGAAATCACTACATAAGTTAGAAATATTTAGAGACAGAATAAATACAGTGAAGCTCAAAAGAACGCCTGTGTAAAGGGTGCAATAAGAATGTATATGACAGTGCATTTGTTTCCAGTCTCAGCCAGCATCACCTTCATCTCTCCTCTTTTCTTCTAACGGCTGAAGTACTGTAGATTCTAGTAGCTTTGAGAAGAAAGGAGTTTTTCATTCTTTTGGTGATGGATCGCTGTGAAAACAGCCATTAAATGTACTCCTCTGCCTTGTGATGATGACATGCAGAGAGATGTGTGGTGGTGTTAAAGATGGTCGCCGGTCCTCTTGATGATCCAGTTCAGCCTCTGTGTATCTCCGTTCTGAAGTAGACCCCTCGGCAAAGAACGGGACGCCATCAACCACTGACTGATAAAATATCTGCTCTGCCCGTTACTACACAGCACGTCATTCCAGCTTGTGTTCCAGCACCAATCCCAGGTACTTGTAAGACCTGACCACCATTGCTGCCATGGGTGGTGGCAGCATCATGTTCACTTTACTCTAACAAGATACGAGACAACATATCTTGAATCTCTCTGTTCACAATCCAGGAGAACCCACGGGATAAATCCTGATACATCCCCCCTCTGCAGCAGTCGGAATCATCACAGTGTGGTCGTCAGAGTGGATGTTTATTTTCAGTTGATAATGGAGGAGTTGGAGGAGAAAGGTCTGGTATTTCTGTTGTCAACAGAGGGGAGGGGCTATTTTCAAAATTTGTCAGGAAGAGACTACCACCATTTACAACAATCTCCTGCCGAGGAGATGTCCCTCCTGGTCATCCCAGCCATGGAAAGTGGACAATTATCCATACTGTCTCTTGTGCTAACATAATTGTCCAATCTCTTATTATATTTATAAGTTTTCTTTGACTTACTTCATTAATACCTCCGCCAAGGGCGAGGTAATGTTTTCTGTCGCTTATGTCGGTCTCTCTGTCATTCTGTCTGTGGACAACATTACTCAAAAACTTGTGGACGGATTGTCATGACATTTTTACCGCATGTGGGTACTGGGCCAAGTAACAAACCTTTAACTTTGGTGATGTTCCGGATCACGAAGTGGATACAGGAATTTTTTGCTTTTAACACTCTGAGATCGGCAAAGCTGTGATGCTTTCACAGGGCTTCTGTAAAAAACAGTGAACTGGATTGGACAGCACGGACTTCAAACTTTATAAAAGTCATGCTGCAACCACATTTAATGATGAATAATTTTTGTCATAATATGCACATTTACAGAACGTTTTGTGACCAGGAAGTGCGTGAATGCACCATGAAATCTATTTTTCCCATTTCCTCAAACACACCACATTTCCGAAACAACCAATCAAAACAGTTTCTCTCTACTAGGCTTGTAAACAGAGAGCTGCCGGGCCTCAAAGTTTGGAGACGGGGGGAGCCAGGAAGCACTTTATAAAGAGAGTCAAACCATTACAAACTCATACAAGGGGATAAAACAGACGTTTTACATGGTGAAATGTGACTGATGAAAACTTAGGAGCTTAATCCCACACCAGTTTGACGATGAATAATGTCGGGTGACGAGTCTAGCTTTTGTTTTTTCACATTGGACTCCACCGGGAAGAAACCCCGTGCATACTGCCTGCTTAAATGTTCACTACATCAGAACTTATTCGGCAAATGTGTTTCCATCTCTGCTTTTGCGCACTAACTCTTACAGGAAGGGGGAAATTGGTCTTGGCGGAGGTTTGCACTCTCCGAGTGCTTCCAGTTTTTACTGGAACAGTTGCAGCATTGGCTGTATTTTCTCACAGCCTCAGCCAGCAGCAGCAGATGCTGCTCAGAGATCAGCTCGCTGCGGCCACCTTACATTAAAAAACATAAAGTTCTGGCCGATCACACAACACTCAACCCATAGAACTGTAAGAACTAGTTCTGACTGGGGGCATAAGATGGGGTCTGAGCTAGTAGAAAACTATGTAATTTTCCAATTTATTTCATGTATGACATGTGGCCTTCCCATTAACTATAAACCAAGATTTAAAAGCTGCGAGACTTGAGTCTGTTTTCTACAGCATGATGGTGAACCTCTAACAATTCTTCAATTCACACAAGTTAGACGTTCAATTAGAATATTAATTTTTTTATAATTTAGGATTCAATAAGTTACTTTTTTACTTTTTGCATTGGGTGTGTCTCCCTCTTATTGTGGTGATCTGAAGGAGGTTGTAATGGTGGCTGTTTAAGACAGGAAAATGATTTACTTTTGTGGTTTGTCTTGCAATCAGAAATGATTGTGATTTAATAAACAATCATTTATTTCAAATTGAAAATAAATAAAATCCTTACCACCTCTAGGTAACCTCAACGGCGGAGAGCAATTGTTGCTTTTTGTGACACGTTGTGCAATCACATCAGATTATCCACTTCCAGCATAATGAGGTGTTAGAACAGCATGCTTGTTACATGTAATTCTGTAAAACCAGGCTATCATAATTACACACCTCTATCATTTACGTTCACACCCATGCACTCGTGCTGCTGAGTGCCAGTCAGAGAGGGCACACTGCGCTGTTCCTGCTTTGACCTCCATGACTTTGCAGGCAGTGAAGCGAGAAAAGCTGAGGGACGCATCATCATGGCTGATGTCGTTTGTTATCAAATGGATGGCTTAGGCCATGAAAACTTCATTAAACTCCTCGTTGTTTCTTTGCCACATTCCTGCCGTGCTTCAATTTGAAAGAACCATTATGACTCCAGTAATGCTCCATTTGTTGGAGAACTTGCTGTCGTCTCATCAACTTATTAGTAGCATTTAGTGGCTGTGCTCGCAAATTTACTGCTGCAGACATCACTGAAGGAGGAAAATGAGATGTTGAAAAGGAAGGTGAGGGTGTGAGACGGAGGCAAAATTCAATAGTCCTTGGTGACAGTTTCTGTTCATCTCCACTTCAGCACAATCAAGTCAGAGATAGTGAAGCTACGTTAGAAAGACATTTCAGTTGGAGAATGGGTTCCTTTGTGGTTCTGTGAGTGCGCGTTTGTGTGTTTCAAAGCCTGTGCTAGAATAAAGAAAAAACATCTCATATTTTGCTCCTCTGTGCTACTTTGTTTAATTTGTATTCAAAGAGCTGGTAGCTGTTTAAAGTGCTTTATCAGACTGTAGATGGGCAGCAACAAAATCTGGAACACATTCTCTGTCTACTATATCTGCTCCCCATGGAGAGGCACACTAATAAACACACACACACACACACACACACACACACACACACACACACACACAC
>NW_013952660.1:152795-156431 GCF_001266775.1 Austrofundulus limnaeus
CTGTCCGTCCGTCCGTCCGTCCGTCCGTCCGTCCGTCCGTCCGTCCGTCCGTCCGTCCGTCCGTCCGTCCGTCCGTCCGTCCGTCCGTCCGTCCATCCATCCATGTTTTATTTTGGTAGAGAAAAGAAAGGAAAGGACAGGAAAATAAATCGATCCATTCTCTTGACCTGCCTGGTCCTGTTCAGAGTCATGGGAAACTGCTTATCTCCAGCAGTACCTGTCTGTCTGATGAGGTACATCTGAACATCTAGCCAGTCCCTCACAGGGTCACATTGACACACACAATTATGCACACACCCACACCTAGGGTCAGTTTAAAGTTGCCAACAAATGTTTTTGGACTGTGGGAGAAAACCCGAATACCTGGAGGAAATCCACACATGGTTTGAGTAGCTTCAGTTGTGTTGGATTTTTTTATTTTTTGCTCTCGGAGGAGTAAGACGCTTTTTCCTTCTCTCCTGACTTCCCTTATTTTTCCCTGCTTTGCTGTCCTCTATGTTTTCACCCAGAAACCGAAAATTATAGATTTATTTTTATGGAGTTGGTTAGCTGATCTTAATAAATTTTTGGAAAAAAAAATTCCATGGGAGGACATGTCAAAGGTGGGACCTCAGTTCTGCTCGGTTCAATTAGCATATATTGGATTCTGATCACCGGATTTCTACAGATTGACTTGGTGGTCTCCTGGTGTTCTACAAAACAGTGTCGGTGGCTATTCAGGCCATTTCCTGGCTGTCGGACCAATATGAAGGAGTGCCGTGCTTTCAGCAGACCGTGCAAGCTGGGATTTGGTCTGCAAGCGGTTCTACTGATGGTCACGGGCCAACTGCGGTCCCTGGACTTTGGGCCAGATGGAATTGATCTTGGAGAAGTTGATAGCTTGGCTCGGCGGGATTGCCCACACTATTTGTCTGATTGGATTTGCCACATTGGGATGTACCAGCGGACATTAAGGCAGATGGAAAATTATTATTGTCTGCCTGACCAAAAACATTTTCTTCTGTTCCCAAACAACTGGTTACGAATTGGCTCTCCTTGAAGGGCTGTGGATCTAATTTCTCCTGGAGTTTATGTCAACTTACGTCAACTTTCCCCCCTCTCACTCCCGTCTGTAATCTGGTTTCTGAAGGAAAATCTGAAGGCCGCACAGAATGAACAATTCAACACCAGTATTCTGAATTATGGTTGAACTGGGCGGGTTTTAGGGGACTAGATTCTTATGACTCATTTTTCAGATATTCACACAATTGCATACAACATTCAAGGCTTCAGATACACACCCTCCAAACTCACTTACACATCTTGCTAATTAAATTTACTCGTGCTCTGCAGAGTTTTATATAAACACAATAGTGTGTCGCATTTCGTTGATACAGTATAATATGACATTCTGGTTTTTTGTCACTAAGCTTCTGTTGTATTTCATTTTTCTTTTTAGAGGTAGCACGACCCCTGTTGGTTGCCGCATGACCTGTTCACCTGTTCCCCCATGTTTTTTGTCATGTGTGTATCTTCTTGAATGGGTGTTCTTAAATGTAATGTCATTGTGCTCTGTCCAATGACAATAAAGGCATCATAATCATTATCATCATCGTGTTTATACCTGCAGATTTTATTTTGTAACATTAAAATCTCATCAATAAAAACACATTGGAGCAATGTTTTCTGGGAAAATTAAATGGGTAGAGCTAGGAAGCTGTAGGCAGTGGTTCCCAGTCTGTTTTGCTCAAAGCCCCGCTTTCATTCAGTATTTCCAAGCTAAACTGAGCACCCCCTCCAATCTCTTGCTACTCCCCACCTCTCCCAAAGACTTGTTAATAAAGAATGAAGGGAATAGTAATAAATGTTTAAATGGAGAATGCAAGCAAGATGAGCTAAATTATATAAGTTTAAAAACAAAAATATATATTTTTACTTTTTTTAACCATTTTTAACAGGAACGATGAACTAGCCCTTAATTAGCTCTTACAAACTGATTTAGAAATCTCACAAAAGAACACAACATCCATATCGAGAGTTTAAAGAAATTGTACCATTTTTAAGGAAATATAGGACAAGTTGAAGTTTGATCCAGTATTGACTTTCAGCCTTTTCCTTTGCACACAGAGATTTCCCAGAGATGAATTATGGATGATGGGTTATTCAAAGGCTTCCCAGTTTGTTGATGAGGAACATTATTATGAAAGGATTCCACCATTTCGCAGACTGATGAACTGCCATCTTTACTTCTGAAAGATTCAGTCTCTAAAGTACTTTATGCCCGCTCCTCTTACTGACATGTTGATAATTAACCTATTTAGATTCAAAAAGTTCCTTCAACTGTTTTTTTTATATCACTGACTTTTACAGCTCTTTGTTGCCTCTGTCTCAACATTTTTAACACTTGTGGCTGCCATCAGATTCAAAATGACATTATTGTTATGTCTTGGTTTAAACATTTAATAACTTCTATTAGGTTTTTTTGTACAGAGATTTTTTTCTGACAATGATTATACAGAAACCACACAACATCCCAACTTTTTGGAAACTAGGGTTGTTTAAAACTTTGACATGAAAAGCAACAAGCAGTATGCATTTTTTATGGGAAGTGATGCTTTTCCCTTTTTTTTCCCTATGGATATTTAGGACATCCAGTCCTCCCAACTGCAGGATTATCAGTTCATTTCCCACCACAGAACATTTTTTTTTATCTAAACACTGAACTAGTCAGTTACATAGATATATTCTTATTAGTGATTTCTGTGTACACAACTCCATCAGATGACTGTGACTGTGTGAATGAGAAACATATTATGAAGTATTTTGTAAAACCTAGAAAAAGGATTTTAAAAAGCCTTTTATAATAAGTGACAATTTGTGTTTGATTTTAACAAATTCAGGCAGCTGGCCTCTGCAGGCTGACTGGAATAAAAATGTGACCTGTGATGTGAAAGCTCATTGCCCTGATCTAATGACTTCCTGTCAAAAGAACAAAACAAAAAAAAAGCTGATAAGTGCCAACAGACGCACATACGGGTCAATATTGTCTTTGGCTGCTTCAGTTGCAGTTGGGGTCAGAGGGCAGACTGACCTGAAACTGAAAGCGGAGCAGCCATTAACCCACAAACCAACAGCAGACCAGAACTACAGGTCACATGAGCCAACAGCTTGGCCATAATCTGTCCTCATACACATGAACTAAACACACACAAACATTAACAAAACAAACCTATTAGAAGGCAGTTTGATCAAGCAACAATTGTAAACACAACAAGCCTCATTAAAGTTAATGATTCTCTCAGCTTTGGAGGAATTTGTTGGTTTTTTATTGTCCAACATCAAATAAAAAGATAAGAAGCTCTAATGGGTGCAGCATATATGGACTGATGACTTAATTGAGTTTAAGGATCAAACACGATCTTCAACTAATGATGCAAATATTATGAGCATTTTTAGACAGATGTATTCACAAAGATTGTTGTAGTTTGTTGTTTTACAGAAGTGGCAGAAAAGTAAACTTTGTTTTACCCAAAACACAAAAATATTTGCCAGTTTCCTCTAAAGCGGAAAACCACAAACTGCAAAAATCAACGATTAAAGGACCAATATTATGTGTTTCTCAGGCATACATTTAAATACTATACCATAATAAAGTAT
>NW_013952660.1:156585-172250 GCF_001266775.1 Austrofundulus limnaeus
TTCACACGTGCGCTATGATGCAGTTTACTTGGCATCTGAAAATACATTTCCTCAAAGGTATTTTGAATCTGAAAAGAGCTTCACTGGGTAAGAAGTAGTGGATCTCAGCACACAGTTTAAGTTTCACTTTCACTTTCACTTGTTTGCTTTGTTACTTCCAAGAGCCTACAGGAGTCGTTTCTGGTACCAAAAGGTGTTCCTGGTCCCCACCTGTCATTGTGCTCCTCAGCATGGCTTCCTAAAAATGCTGCAGGATTTCTCAAACATGCATGAATGAATCAGAGCAAGGCTTTGGGCATGTTTTTTATTAGAGTATAACATTATAACATGATATAAAACTCAAAAAAGTTGATTTTACATGATATTGCCCCTTTAACAAAAATTTGTGTGGCCCAGTTCTAGCCCACATGATGCACTCACACTCGGCTCAAATACTGCAAAGGAGGATGGCCCTTTGGTGGCCCAGATGGTCTATGCATGGGCCAGCACTAAATAAACCAAACCACAACTGGGCCAATTGTGGCATAAAAACTGTGCCATCACTGCCAGACCTGGCCCACATCAGGCTGACAAACCACCACTTGTCATCACAGTCCGCCAGAAGTGCCAGCTTGACACCACATCTGGCCCACACGAGTAGTCTGGATTAAACAGGAAAATGTCATCCATCGATTGGTAGGTAAGTTTATCTGGTTTGATGGCTCTTTTTTATTCAGGAAATTAAGAAAAGGTTACTCAGCTGCAATAAGTGAGGATTGTTCTAATATTTGTACAATTATGACCTTCTTCAGACAGCATGGTTTGTCCGCAAACATAAATACCGTATTTATTCGTGTATAATACAATCTCATGTATAATACGACCCCCCTTTTTGAGCTTAAAAAGCATAAAAAATTTAATCCCCAAACTACCTCCAATTTCATAAAGACAAAGTTTTTTCAGCCTTTGCGGTCTTTATGCATATCAGTAAAATTATCATTGGACTGTTCATTTTATTTTAACAACATATGTACTAAAAAGTATTTTGACAACAAATAAATATCAGCTGTAGCAGCATCATATGAATTCTGGCATTTTACACATAGTCCACCAGGAGGCGCCAACACAAAAGTCAGAGACCACATGAGATTTGGGCCATCTTGTGGGGGAAAAGCAGATTACTTCCTACTCGCGAGCGCCCCCTCTGGTGGGGAAACTTTTTTCAGGGATACAAACTTTTTCAGAACACCTGTAGATGGCAGCCATTACAGACGAACATGTATTTGTTGTTGTTTGAGGAGCGGCTCGGTCACACATAATGTCATTAGTTCACCATCTTTACTAAGGTGCAGGACTGCTTTCCCCCCGTTTTTTCACATCATGTCGCCTGCTTGGATCTGTTATTATCTCGCTCTGAAGCATGGAGGAGTGTCAGAGGTAAGCTCGTTTCAACTGCTTTTTACGACGCTGTCTCATTTCCGGACTCAGGCATTTCGTGAATGAAGCCGATATTTCAATTAAAATACTTAAGTAAAAATATTTATCCGAGTATAGTACTACCCCCTAACTTTATGTTTGATTTTATGGATTTAATTTTACGTATTATACTTGAATAAATACGGTAGCTTGTCCAAACTACACATTAACATGGGCTGTGGCGGAGTGGTTAGGGGAGTCGTCCTGGAACCAGAAGGTCACTGGTTCGATCCCCCGTCCAGCCGTCTCAGTCGTTGTGTCCTTGGGCAAGACAMTTCACCCACCTTGCCTWCYGWTGGKKRTCAGAGGGTCCGGTGGCGCCGATGCATGGCAGCCCCACCTCTGTCAGTGTGCCCCAGGGCAGCTGTGGTTACAGTGTAGTTTGCCATCATCAGTGTGTGAATGTGAGTGTGAATGGGTGAATGTCTGTTAGTGTAAAGCGCTTTGGGGTCCGGAGGGACTTGAAAAGCGCTCTATAAGTTCAGTACCATAAGTTCAGTACCATTAATGTGATCCAGGAGCTTCTTGTCCTTAAAACAAATGGCTAAAATAAACTCAACTAAATACTGAAGAGTAGCAAAAAACAAAAACAATAAGCAACAAATAGGTCTTAAAAAGGGTTGAAAAGATCAACAAGGAAGGGAAGCCTCAAAGCATGGGTTTTGATTGGGCCATAAAATAACTAAATCCTTCTCTGAATTTGTCCATTTTAAAGGGAAATGATCTTTAACATAATAAACATCTATGGATATAAATGTAATAGTGATTTTGATACATCCCAGCTCCCACGTCTCCATGTTGACTGAAAAGAGAATTTGTTACAGTTGTTAGAGTGAATGCAGATTATGTTACATAAATAAAGTCATTTAACATCTGTGAAGACTTTGAACTGATTTGAATTTAAAGCTTGTAATCTAACGGTCAGGATCTTTGTCTCAGAACATCAGCTGATGTTTTCTGATCTGCTCAGAAACAGTGATGATCCATTCTGTCCCTTACCACAGGAGATTTTATTCCATCATTTATTTGCTGATTGGTCAAGATGAACGTCACGAATGAAGTCAGCATGTTTCCATCAGAAACAGGGTCCAGCTGGCTGTGTCAGTCCTGAGTCATTACACAGAAAACAGCTCAGTTCCAGCCTGATGGAGGCTGAAGCGTAGTTAGTTTCTTTAGCGTCATTTGCTCTGCAGGTTGAAACAGATCTAATTCTTTGCTCTGTAGGGAAGTCCTGATATTTCTCTTGAGCTACTCTTTCAGAACTACTGCTGAAAAGTTATTTTAAGCTGGTTAGTTTTAGCATTCGCAGTTAGCCTCTCTCTTCAGTACCAGTAGAGATGGTTAAATGGTAGGAGGATAGTTTGTGAATAAAATGTTCGAGAGATGAGATGGTACAGGTGTTAAAATACAGCTTCAGTGCTCTTGAGGTGAGATGGAGACACCCATATGCCTCTGTGACAAGAGAAAAAAAGTGTCAAAACTTTGAACATAAAAAATAATGGTTGCATCAAATTCATGTGACAAGACTCTTGTTCAACAATGCATGTCAACCTATACCCACTAGATCTTCACATCCCCACTCTGATTTATTAGTTTACCCTCTGTGATGGTAATGATGGTTTCCATAATAATAATGTGACCAAAGGGTCATGTTAAATCAAGGTGTGTCCACTAATTATCATCACAGGTTCCTCTTGTACTCAGTCAGTGGTCCTGTATATAGGGCTACAGATACTCACTGTGCTGTTTGGTGACATGGTGTGGACCACACTCAACATGGACCAGAGGAAGAGAAGGAGACAGTTGTCTCAAGAGATTAGAAAAAAAAATTATACACGAGCATGTTAAAGGTAAAGGTTATAAGACCATCTCCAAGCAGACTGACGTTCCTGTGACTACAATGAATAAATAAAATGAATCTTTCAAATATATTTAATTTGAATTTATATATAAACCAATATACTTTCAAAATTATAAACTTACAAAACTGTACAAAATGTGTTTAAGCTGTTTGATGATTTTATGGCGATAACTTAAAAAATAGCAAATAACTTTGCAAAGGTTTTTCTTATAGAAAAACCTTTGCAAAGTTACCATACCAATCATCTTCACAGTACAATTTTTTTTCAGATCACAAAGAATTGGTCGAATAATTTATTTTCATCACAAAGATTTATGCTTCAGCTTCATCAGTGGATGAAGTGTGTCTGATGCCAATAAGCATTTATCAACAGCTGGCACAATCTTTTCTTTCATTAATTTTTTTTGTCTGGAAAACTTAAAGACACATATTGGATAACGAAAGCTTATTAGTTGAATAAACTGGCATGTCTGACAACTTGACAAGCGCTGTATTTTGTATTTTGACGTGATGCAGCTCAATCATTATATTACTGTCTGTCATTAATGAGTCAAATGATAAACAGAATTTTTTTTCGCCCCATCAGTCCTAGTCTGGAAAGGTACAAATGAATTTGGAATTTTATCATGTACCAATGATTTGCACAGACCTACATGATTTAACAATTATTCTTTGCAATATTTGTCATACCATGGTTTAAAACTGTATTTAAGTATAAAATCCCTGAGTATGTTGTCTTGTGTTCCAGAATGCTTTTGTCCACTTATTGAAAAAAATGAGAAGTTATTTTGGAAATAAAGAGAAGTGCACTGGCAAATACTGAATTACAGTATTTTTCATTTTGAGGAAGGACCACAAAGCAGTTGTGCTTAGGGCATCCAGATGACTAGCACTAACCCTGGCTACTTGTGAGATGAATGAAAATAAATGAAATCCTGTTGTTCAACAACATAAACGGTTTCCCAAATTAGATTTCATCACAGCCCCACAGCTTTACTCAAGAAAACTGTATTTTTTCTCTGTCTATACCTAACGATTGTGCTTTAGTGATAAATGCCGAGTCAGGACAATGATCCTCATATAACCAGCTCAGATTTTCTTTCACTTAACTGAGTTTTTCCAAACAGTTTTTTACATTTTTGTAAATGTCCTTTTACAGTTCTTTTTTTTTCACTTTTGTGTTTTAAAACTTTAAACCCCAATCACTTGAAGAAATATGAAACTGTGATCTTTGATTCTTTACCAAAACCTACGACTGAATAAACGGTCTGTATTATGGACCGGCTGGTATTTTATGACTTTATTTTTTGAATTTAACATTTAAGTTTAATTCTGTTACCTGGGTCTCACTTTAACCAAAGTAAAGAACACTTATCTCTTTCACACTGATTTTGTCAAAACAAAATAATGCAAAATGTTTTGAACTTGTGCTTCATTAGGACTAATTTTTGACCTGAAAAACAGTCTGCAAAGGTATTTTGTGAAAAGATAGTTACATAGACTTACAGACTTGTTCAAACTCATTCTAAAAAGAGACACCTAATTTACCAAAGAAGTGTCATTAAAGTTTCTGCAGAGTCAGCAGTGTATAAAGGCAGTAGCTTCCTCCCCCGCCCAACTTCAAAGCAAGTTTTTTTTTATTTTTTTTTTTTACAATTGGTCAGTTTTAGTGTGAAAGCAGCACTATTTTGCTTTATCTTTTCTAAAGGGAAAAAAATAGTAAAATGCAATAAAGATGTCAGCCTCAGAGAACACGTACAATAAATACTCTGCACTTGATAACGAAGTTGGGTGAAAAACTTAAAAAAAACCTGATCCTGATCATTTTATTGGTGACTATATCCTAAGTTATGAATAAGGAAAAGGAAACCAAACCTCCTCAACACCAATGAAAATAAAATAGGTGCCAGTGAACCAGTTTCACATTATTATTTATAATAAGTGTAAATTTTAGACAAATGAAACCTCAGATTTTTTAATGTTTTTATTTTTTATCTACCATCCTTTTTAAATCACTGTGCATTAACTTAACCTGAAAGTTGTCAAAACTTTTTCTGCTTTCTGACCAACTTTTACTTTAAGTTACTTAACTCATAAGACAGTAACTTAATGATTTACCAGTAAACTCTCAGCTTTCCTCTTGATTCATAAATAATAAGCAGCAGTCACACTGCAAACAGACCTGCTTATAGGACAGTCAGCAGTCAAACTGAGGGTTTATGTTTAACAACTGATTGAAAAACTGTAACCAGTGCAGAAACTGGTTCTGACTGGACTTTACACAAATCAGCATTACTATGTGCTTTTTACGTTGACCATATCTGGAGGTAATTTTCTAAAACCCATTTTGCCGCATTTTAAATAGCCTGTATATGACCACAGTGTAATAAATTTACTAACATTTTGTTATAACTTTTTGGGTTTTATGTGCCATCCCATAATTCTCTCATCTGGCCTCCCCCTTGATGTCTCCCTAGAAGTGAAGACTGAAAATGTCCAGTAAAAAATGTACATAAACTAAAACCTACTTTTTCTCAGCAAATAAAGATTCAGTGAAACATAACTTTTGTAATGACTGTGACTGGAAGGCAATCAGGTTTATTAAAACCACCTGTCAAATTCTTATCTTTGATAAAGAAAATATGATTAGCCCGAGACGTAATGGTGCTGAGCTCAAATAAGATGATACAGCGGATAAAATAAGTATTGAACACGTCAACATTTTTCTCAGTAAATATATTACTAGAGGTGCTAATGACATGAAACTTTCACCAGATGTCGGTAACAACCCAAGTGATCCATACATACAAAGAAATCAAACCATAAATGTCCAGAAATGAATTTATTTGTAATAATGTGGAAATACTAGGAGAATATAGTCTGGTCAGATGAGACCAACATTGAACTGTTTGGATGCCAGAATACACATCATGTTTGGAGGTCAAATGGCACTGCACATCAGACCAAAACACCATACCAACAGTGAAGTTTGGAGGTGGGAACATCATGGTGTGGAGCTGTTTTTCAGCATATGGTGCTGGCAAACTTCAAATAATTGAAGGAAGGATGAGTGGAAAAATGTACAGAGACATTCTTGATAAAAATCTGCTTCCATCAACCAGGATGATGAAGATGAAACGTGGCTGGACATTTCAGCAAGACAATGAGCCCAAACACAAAGCCAAGGAAACTCTCAGTTGGTTTCAGAGAAAGAAACTAAAGCTGCTGGAATGGCCCAGCCAATCACCTGACCTGAATCCAACAGAAAATCTATGGAAAGAACTAAAGATCAGAGTTCATAGAAGAGGTCCACGAAACTTTCAAGATTTGAAGACTGTTTGTGTGGAAGAATGGGCCAAAATCACACCTGAGCAATGCATGCCACTAGTTTCTCCATACAGGAGGCGTCTTGAAGCTGTCATTGACAACAAAGGCTTTTGTACAAAGTATTAGATAAATTTCAGTAAGTGTGTTCAATACTTTTTCCCTGTGCCATTCCACATTATCACAAATAACTTCATTTCTGGACATTAATGGTTTGATTTCTTTGTATGTATGGATCACTTGGGTTGTTACCAACATCTGGTGAAAATTTCATGTCATTAGCACCTCTAGTAATATACTGTATTTACTGAGAAAAATGTTGACCTATTCAATACTTATTTTACCCGCTGTATATGAAGAAAACAAGAACTGAAAACAGAAAAATGACAAAACACAAACAAGTTCTACAGTAATGTTTTCACAAATGTCTTTTCATGCAGAATGTGTCATTAATCACACCTGATCTGTTTTTATCTCCATGTCATGTCACCTTGTTTACCTCCTCATTGTTTCACCCCGCCCATCACAGAAACTCGTCAAGCATTATTCCACTCACCTGTGATCTGCAGTATCTGCTCTCCACCGCTGCTCCAGCGCCAATTATTGAACGGTTCTTCTAGTAAATGTCTACGTCTGCCTGGTCTCGACTCTCCTTCTGGTTTTTGGTTCTTCGTCTCCTGCCTTGCCCCTCCTTGGTAATGTATCGGACTCTGACCTCCTGGTTCTGACCCTTGCCTCCTCCACCGGATCTTCGCCTTCTGCTCTCGCCCTTGTCGGACTCGTTCAGCCATCTGCCTCCCTGTTTCTGACCTCTGCGACCACGACCAAGAGTTAAGCCTGCTCCTCTTAACCAAAGTCTGCCTTACATCTCCATGTGTATGACCCTTGCCTAATGGAATTCCCTGCTGTAAACAAACACAGCCACAGTCCGCAACCCGGAAGTGTTCACAATCCCATCGGACTTCATCCTCTTCTTGCTATCACTCAAGGGGTCTTCTTGGAATCCTTGCATGCTTAAAGGGTTAGTGGCTTTACTAAATTCATTGTTTGGTTCCCAGTCTCCCTCAGCCACAAACATTATTCTCTAGTGTGTAAAGCTCCTGATCCTGTGACGTTAGGACCCAGAACCAGCTGTTTTTTAATAAAAAATCTTAAAACTGCTCTGGTGTTCGGCAATTCAGTGCAACTCATTCCCCGAGTCCTAACAGAATGTGAAGGTGCCGAGGCAACATCCTGATGACTGAATGGGGTTTAAAATGATCGTAAACCAATACAAAATGAGTTTCTGATTTGGATTTTTATTCGTCATCCAGTTAAAGAAAAATGTCTCAATGACTTTATTTACCACATGGAGCTGGTTTACTGACCACATTAGCTCTGTTAATCAATGTTAAGATAGATTAAGAAATAAACAAATCAAATTAACATAATGAGTTTAAAGTGGATCATTCCTAGGAATAATAACATGCAATGATTTATTCTTATTAATTATATCTAATTTATCTTCATATTGCAATTACACACATTCGGTCTGTAATTAGCTCTCACTGCTCCCATTAACCTTTGCTGCTGCTGCTGCTGCAACACAAAGCTGACAAAATGATCAGCTGCTCGTGTGTAAAGCTGCAGCTCGGAAGTTTCAGTCAGGAAAAGCAAACAAGCCAAAAAACACTTGATTATAACAGATGGAAATATTTTACAAACAAAACAACTCGGCTGTGTCTCAAGGGCCGCAGCCCACTTAGGGCACATTTGTCAGCCGCTTGCGTCACCGTGCCGTACCATAGGCTGTCCCAATTCATACGCACCTACTCATGAAGCCGATAAAACCCTAAAAATGTAGGCTACGTCTGAGTCTCCTACATTGCCACCGACATTCATTGCACAGTCAGCAAACTAAACTGGAAAACAAAGGTAGCCAAGTTTTTTATTTATTTTGGGGGGGGGGGGGTGTTATGGCAGAGTTTGGAAATTCAATGCAGACTGAAGGTTTTTCTTTTTAAATATGTTCAGCAGCTTAGCTGATGAAATTTTAGCTGCAACATGTTAAATAAAGCTCAACTGGAGCTAAACCCAAATTATTTTTTTCCTTTTGCATTTACAGTTTTTTTAATAATACTGAATCTTGTTAATTTATATCTCCCGTGAAAAGACATGTGACTACATGTTTCAGCCAAAGGCATGTGATGTAAAATGTAACACCATGGTAACAGGGCAGCACGTGGTCACGCAAATACACATCATTCAAAGACTAGACCGTCTCATTTCACAGCTGTTTCACGCAGCCCACACAGACGGCCTAAAGCCCACGTAGGTCATACCCTATGTGTGGTCTACGTAGGCTGCAACCCCTGCATTGAGGCACAGCTCTCATTTAAACTCTGAGAAGTTACTGAAGTTTCATGGTTGGACAAGGTTGGCTTTGACCTCCAGGAATTAAAGTTTTTTTCTGTAGCAAACTATTTAAAGATAAATATTAACAGAGCCAGTAGCTGCGTTTCCATTGCAAATGTGTGCAAAACTTTGTCGATATTCTGTTAATGTCGAAAACACAGTTTCGCAACTGTGATGTTTCCATTAAGTAAGAAATGCTATTAAAGTCACGCGTGAATATGTTTCTTCTCATGATAAGTCATTACAAACACGGTGGCAATGGATGTAAACACATAGCATGTTGCTACCACAACACTAGCACTCATCATCAGCCATCAGAGGAGACGTTGGCGTCTTTTATCGAGGCTTTCCAGTGACAAGCCCCTACTTGGGAATGGCTACGTATGCTGTGTTTTTGGGAAATTGGAGTCGGTGAGTTTACTACTTTATTTTACTACTTCTACTTCCTGTTTTCTTCTTCTTCCTCGCAAATTTATTTTCGAAATTCTAATTTGCGCATTTTCATGGTCAATGGAAACGCAGCTAGTGTTGATTTCAGCAACCCAAAACATAAAAACAAACTCTACCGAACATAATAACTTGGTGATAAAAATCATACTTGTATTGGACTCATTTTACTGAAGTAAACGAGTAATGAAAAAAAAATTCTAAACATCATCTACATCCTTATTCCACTTATCAAACTTAATCAACGGGGATAGTTTTGAAGCACCGTGTTCATCTCACACGTCACATCTTCCTCCTTCCACAGATTCAGATCGTATATCAACCGCTTCATCCTTCTACAGTTCATCATCACATATCTGAGCTGGAAGAGCTTTTTAAACAACCACTACACAGCACTTCCATCCAATCTTCTCTGCTCTTTTCCGCTTCAGGTTAAATATATTGCAAAAGATTCAGCATCTGAAAGCTGGAAAAAAATGAACAAACAGCTCAATTTCTCTCCGACATTTCCATCTAGTTCCAGCTCTAATAAGGTGCCAGATAAATACAGCCAGACCAAAACAGTTTGTCTCGTGCATCTTTGTATAACCGAAACGGGTAACAAGGTTTCTGCAGCAGTGACCGGTCTTTTCTGCTCCTGTACCACTTCTTTCACACCTGGTGTCATTAAACCAACATAGAAGGTCTTGGACCAGTTCACGTACAGAACACCAAATGATTTCTGTTAGAAAGCAAAACCAGTAACAGCTTTACCATCAAACTGAGCCAAAGAAAAAAATGTTTGGAATATAAATTTTCATTTCTGCAAATACTGGGCCCAAATTTAGAGGATGTTTGTTACACTCACTGAGCCATGGATCACAGATGGTCATCCATGACAGAAAGATGACTGTTAACACCTTCTGGAATGACGAGGTCTCACACTCACATTTATGATGGCATTTTTAAATATGTCTGCTGTGGTGACAAGCTGAACTTTAGCATAATAAGCCCCCGTGCTTAGACATTGGCAAATGGCATGTCCTGTTATGTTGTGAAGTCAGTGAGGCGAGCAGGTGGCGTGCGTCTGATAGATGTGGCAGCTGCAGACAGAGTCAACACCAGGATAGAAGAAAATAGTGCTTTGAAAATGAAACCGTGTGTCTTCTTGTGTGAAAGCATTTAATCCTCAAGAGGCTTTAATGTCCTCAAAAAGAAAGCGGAGAAATGAACGTACACCGACGTAGGAACAGTTCTACTTCAGAGTCAATATGGGTTTAGGGCTAAGATTAGAGCAGGATTAAGTGGAAATGTCAGAAAGGGAATGGATTGGGAATGAATACAGTCAATGAAGTTTCTGAGAAATAGGCAGCAGGAATACAAATGTGTGTGTGTGTGTTTGTTAGGCACTCTGCTGAACAGAAACATGGCAGTTAGAGTACACACACAGACAGAAGTCATTGAAACCCTTCTCACACTCCTGCCTGTCTCCAGTGAGCAGCAGGAAGAGCTGAAGAGAGTGTGTGTGTGTGTGTGTGGGGGGGGGGGGGGGACAAACAGCTCTACAGTAGATCGCTGCATTCATTGCTTTTTCACAGCACTGGACACCCACGACCAACGTTGGCCTCCTATTTAGCTCATGTGAGGAAACTGTTGAGTCCTCTGCTCTAACTGGGCTCTATTATTTTAGTAAGAGAAAAGGAAGTAGCATTTTTTACAGCCAGTGGACAAGAACAAGAAAATTCAGCCTCAGTTTTCAGCTGATATGTTAACGAAATGTATCAGGCCAATGACAGGTACAGGAAGACATCAGCAGTAAAGATGCAGTTGTTGCTGCCCATCAGTTTGAGAAGGGTGATCAGACCAGTTCCAAACAGAGTGAAATCATTTTATAGTGAGAAAGACTTTTAACACACAATTTTGAGGACATTTGCCAATCTTCAGAGGTTCAGCAACTTTATCCTGAAGTCAAACCATGCAATATCATTATTAAATTGAAAAATATATATGATTAGTCAATATTATGACGAATAATTCCCTGGAGTCCCTGGACGCAGGCACATCCTGTTGATTTGACTGAGTTAAATCACTCTAGTGGGAAAGATGTTTTCTCTATGAATCTGTTCCAATTTGTGCTAAAAGTACAGACATCAAGCTATACACTTTTTTTAATTGAGTTGATAGGTCAAGTAAAACCAGAGCTATGATGGATAATTTATGGCATGTTTTATTTGTTAGTTATTTATTTTTTGTCATATTCAATCCACTCTGTGGTCTCTCACCCCACCAAACAAACAAAAAATAAAAATAAAACAGACCTCCATTCTGACTGATGCCTGACAATTATATGACAAGCTCCAAAAAATCTACAAGAAGAAAATAAAAAGATGTGAAAGTTGAATGACGTATGACGGCAACAAGAACACAGCGGGAGTGAGACAGAGCAATGAGATATGAGAGATGGGTGACATTTTGTTTGGATCTTATAGTTAGGGTGTAGTTTAGTTAGCCTAGGAGAAAACAGTCCCTTGTTTTACGCTTTGCTTTGCTCTGAACCCCTGGCTTTTGAGAAGCAATTTCTCACTGGAGGCTTTGTTGAAATTTAAAACAATTGGATTTGATTTTACCCAATCACTAACGTTTAGCCATGACACATGTAGTGTGAGAGCCTGACTGTGAAGGAAGCTAAAATAAGAAGTTAATCGAAACTTGCATGTGCTGTAACAACCATCCCCTACTAGGAAGAGAGAAGGACCGAGCCGAACGAGATGGCTGTAAATGAGTGCTGCAGGTGAGACAAATTTAAATTAATTTGGAATCCTTGTCAACATGGACTGGCTTCATTCACTTCCTCTGCTGCCATTGTCAAACTACAGGCAGACTAAAACAGCGCAGAAAATCGACGTCACCATTTACAACTCCTCCTTCTGTTGTCTGATTGGCCGGAAGTCTACTAGAAAAACCCACGTCAGCGGGACAAAGCCCAGGCGGTGCAGAGAAGGGAAATTAGAATCAAGAGGAATTGTGTGGGAAGGCATAGCCAGGCTATAGTTTAGCGCAGGGGTCGCTAGTTTGAAGGAATTTATTAGTCAGTTAGACACTGATTGAAAAGCACCACATCATTTTCTTAGTTTTCCTTTTTAAGGCTTGACTTTTATAATCTATTGTTATGTCTTGATTAAAATAGGTTTAGTTACATGCCCGAAACACCTTGACAACACATAATAAACCGTTAATAAAAACATTAGGCGAGCATTGCTATTCAGAGTGTCTGTGATTCAGCCGTAGGCCTGTAGTGGGCGTACCAGGCACCAAAGATCCCTGTATATATAGACCGGAACTTCCGGTTTTGGACAGCGCTGCTCTGCTTGCTTCAGCCGTAAACAATAAAGCTTCGCTCAGAACCAGATCTGGAGTTGTATGGTCTATTCCAGGGGTGTCAAACTCCAGTCCTCGAGGGCCGCTATCCTGCATGTTTTAGAGGTTTTCCAGCTCCAACACACCTGATTCAGTGATTGAATTAACTCTTCAAATTGGGCAGAAGCCTGTTAATCACCCAGCGATCAAAATCAGGTGTGTTGGAGCAAGAAAACCTCTAAAACATGCAGGATAGCGGCCCTCGAGGACTGGAGTTTGACACCCCTGGATTCTCTTCACATTTTTATCAATTCAATATTTATGTGGTTTTGTCAAGATTTCAGTTAACGAACACAAAATATTCTTACAAATAGGTGGACCTTGGTCTGGATCCAGACCAGAATGGTGTCTCATGCGGACCCGTGCCAAACGCCAAAACTGAGATCACCACTTAAAATTTAAATGAGTGCATGTAATGCTGCGTTCAGTCCTAACGAGATTTGAGTATCAGAGGCATCGGGTTTATATGCAAAGTCTATGGTGGATGCAAGGGGCACTGAGAAGTGCTGCTGTGCGTTTTGAAGTGTTTGAAGCGGCAGACGCTTGAGTTGTAAAATTTTGCAGCTAGATGTGGAGTGTCAACCAATCAGAGAGACTTACTATGTGTGAAATAGTGGCGCATTTTCCGATGGGATAATCTCCCGAATGATGTCCACTAAAGGCTGAGTCAATCTACAAGATTTTAAAACAGTTGGCCGATTTTCAAAGGTTGAGAGAGACCACACATGAGGATAATAAATCATGGATACAGTATACCAGCTTTGGTCCTACAGTGTGTGGTGTACAGCCGCACGGCAAGAGACAACACACCACACACCAAAATATATTTCATTCATGAACATTCAGATGTCAGACATTAAATCACGCGAGACTTCTTGAAATCTCGCGAGAATTCAGATGAGGAAAAATCTCATGTGATCTCCAGAGAGACGTGAGTTCAGAGTAAATAAACATTAGTGACGAGGAAGAAACAATGTTGATCGTTTGTGGACTAGTTTTACCAGAGGAAAAACAATTCCATAGGAGTTTTAACATCCAGCGGACTTTCTGGTGAGTCATGACAGTTTTTTTTTGCCTTATTTTGGAGTCCCCTCCGTGTTTACGTCACCTCGCTTTCTGATTGGCTACACGTCTCATTCAACAGGCTGTGAGCTAGGGAGAATGTCACACACACTGATATCCCCGATTTGAGGTCGGAGTGGTCCCGACCTCCTTCCGAGCCGACTAGATTACTCTACTCCTTTACTCTCCACCTACGGCAGGAATATCTGCTATGATTATCTTTAGAGCCATCACGATAATCTGGGCTTCCTTAAGATTGTCGGAAGAGCAAAAATCGGCATGATTTTCTTGTAGTGTGACGCCGGCCTAACCTGAGACAGATGGACAGAAGCTCTCCAGCTGAAATCAAGCATATGTAGTTGATGTCCTGGCAGAAGATATGGGCATCGATGGGGGTCAGCAACTCGTCAAACTGGGCTCAGGACAAAAAAAAAAGCACTAAATGCGACACTCATCAGCACCCAGCTCCTGGAGTGGTGAAACTCACCAAACTCATAACTCCTCTGAATTATCTGGTGAATCCAAAGCGCCCAATGACAATGCCCTCTGGCTCATTAAATAAAGCCATGCCACTCTGTCAATTTCATCTGCCATTGTACAGAGACCGGTAAAGAAGCCTCGTCTCAACATGCATCTTGCTGAGCGACTAGAGCAATTTTGACGAGCGTCTGACCTGTTATTAGAGGGACGGGCCATCTCGTTGGCGGGGGGTGGGGGGTGGGGGCTGTATAATGGTAGGGGACACTGCAAATCAACATGCACAGTTGTCATGTATTGTTTAGTTTCCTATTTTGACACATTCATCATACTTTTACTCAGTAAGAGAACATAAAACATCAGACTTTAGAATTTCCTGTTCATCTTTTTGTTAGGTGACAATAAATATTGAAAAAGTATTTGAATTAGACTGAATTCATTTAATTTTATATGAAATCAATTTGTGCAGATGTTGATACAACTACTAAGCTACTTAAACATATATATAACTGTAAATAGTAGGACATTATGATCTTAAGGACCTTGGCCTTAAGTAATTTTCTCTGATTGGACCCATTTAAATTTTAACTGAATACCTCTAGTTTAGTGTGTTAGGTGCTTAATTTAGTCAGCTTTAGTGTGTTTGAGTTAAAAGAATGAGACGATATTTAAACATGGAGCTGCAGCTGATTGAGACAGAGGTGGACCTGCAGAGATGGACCGAGCAGCAGTCAGGACATTTTTAGAGAGGAGGGAAGCTCAAGGCAGAGATGGAGGGTGAAAAGGCAGTCTGAGATAGAGTGAGGACTTTGATAAGGACTAGGCGATCAGTATTTGGATTAGAAGAGAAAAGAGAAGAGGAGCGCCAATTAATGATTAATGTCCGGCAGCATTAATAATTTTAATCACCAAGTGACAAATAATAACCTCTGAAAGTTTCTCTGATGATTAATTGCACATATGATTTTGCACAACCCTACTATGTAGTGCTGAAAAACACCACAAGCTAAAAACAAAGAGCTTCATCTGAGACTTTACACTTAAAATGCTAAATTCGTTCTGAAACACTCCAAAACAAAAGTCGGTCCGATTTTCAACAAGCCGTCTTCATCGTGTTCAGAGGCCTAAATACATTGGGCCTCATGCAAGAACATGTTCGTATTCTTMTCCTAAATTTCTCTTACTTTTGTTTGTACAAAGGGTTCGTACGAACATGTCTCGTCAGATTCAACAAACTCTTCTATCTTCA
>NW_013952660.1:173264-180335 GCF_001266775.1 Austrofundulus limnaeus
GTGTGTGTGTGTGTGTGTGTGTGTGTGTGTGTGTGTGTGTGTGTGCCTGTGTCTTTTACAACATTTCACATTCACGTAGTTCAAAGGTATGTCTCTTTTTCATTATTTATAACTAAATGTTCTTCATGTTGACATTTGGGTCATGGCCACCCCGAGGTTCAGGCTAAAAGCATTCCTCTTTTCTTCCCTGACCCCTCTCAGGTATGCTTCTTACACAATTGATGCAGCTGGTGAAAAGACACAACACACCTTTTCTTTAATTCATGGTTTAAAAGCAGCGAGCTGCCTTACCTGAGACAGGGCTTCACCAACACCAGTAACACACAGTATTATCAGCACAAGATCAGTCCAGTGTAAAAATCCACCATATTTCCATAAATGGTCTGCTTTTCACTTTTGAAAGAAAATGTTTTGAACAATAAACATGTCCCTAATTGCAGTAAAATGTAATAACAACCAAAACAAAGATAATAAACTGCTCACTGCAAAGATAACAAATTTTAAAGTATTAGGACTGAGAGGTTCAGCTAAAGGTCACACTGTAATGAACAGGTTTGTAAAAGGCATTATTGAGTGACACTTCAAATTGCAAACTCACCAGATGTGCTCTTTAACTTGGCATTTAGCTTACGAGATGGCAAACTGCAGAGTCATGCTTCTGAATTAGTGAGGACATCAGATTAGCTGGGGTTTACCTCAGTATCTGCTTTCTTACAGCAACATACAACTGTTCCTGCAGGCCCACAGTAGATTGTTTTAGGTTAATTCAAGATACTATTAAACCCTGTTGCTCTGATACAAGAACAATCAGAACCAAAAAAAGATAAGCGTGTTTTGATGAACGTGTATAAAACAAACTATAATCTGCTTTAAGTCATGAAAAGCTTTGGACTAACCATTTCAGTCCTACTGGAAAAGGGACATGACTCTAAAGAGAAGCAAGCCCAACACTTGGGAGTATTTTTTTTCTCTGCCATAGAAAATGAATAATATGGCACACAGTAGTACTTCTTGTTTATTGTTTGGGCTCAAACACTCCATCCTGTCTGATTCTTCAAAGTGCAGATTTCTTTGTTTCTGACATTTAGATTTTTTATTATCATTTTTTCCACTCATCATCTGTGACAGGTTTCCTCTCGGCTTCATTTCAGCTGTAAACACACAGAGAACAGATGACCTTGTTTTCTGATGTTATAAATTTATTTCCTCTGTGGCTGATAAACAACTAAAAGAGACATTCAGCAAATCTTAAAAGTGAATCTGGGCAAAGCAGCCTGTCTTGGGGCTGACTGACTCTCTCTGAAAAAAAGAAACATACACACAAATCAGACAGCACAACCCCGCCTCCCTAATGGTTATGGAGGTGCAGTAAGACCTCTGTCATGGCCAGCTTTAATTTCTGAGAAGGCACCATAAATACATCAAAGCAGAATAGCACACACAGGTTTAATGTTATGTTGACACTAAATGCGTTTTGAGTGTCAAGGGCATCAGGTTTACATACAAAATCTATGGTGGACGTGGATCAAGGGGCATCGGGAAGTGTTGCAGCGTGTCTAGTGAAGTGTTTCAAGTGTTTTGATGTGCATCACGCATCCAAAGCAGCAAACGCTTGAGTTGGAAAACCTTTGCAGCTTGACGCAGAGCATCAACCAATCAGAGACTCGTAGTGACACATTTTCCAATGAGATGCTCTCCTGATGCCCACTAACCTGAGACAGATCAACAAATGCTTTTCAGCTGAAATCGAGTGCCTCTAGTTAGTATCCTGGGAGGAGACGTGAGCACCCATGTGGGTCAGCATCTCATCAAACTGGGCTCGGGACAAAAATAGAGCTGAAAGTGAGCCTCGTCAGCTCACAGCTCCGGGAGTGGTGAAACTTCCCAACTTCAGAACTCCTCTGAATTATCTGGTGAATTAATTATGAATTAATTATCTGGTGAGCGCGATGTGCTCTTGCTCTCAGTAAATAAAGCAAAGCCACTTTCTTTATTTCATCCACCATTGTTCAGAGACTGGCACAGGAGAATAAGCAAGAGACTCTTCCTGACACGTGCACCGTGCGGAGCACATCTTGAGTCATTTTGATGAGCGTCTGACCTCAAAGTGCACAAGCGTCCAACTTGAAGCGTTGGATGAAGTTTTGACGCTCAAAACGTGTTTTGTCAGAACGCAGCATTAGAACATATCCTCAAAGAAGATACACAATCACTTCTAGGGGTCTAAGACAATATCGATACACTGAAATATCGCGATATTTCATTTCCCGATACTGTATCGATATTCTAAAGCCCTGTATTGATTTTTTATTAAGGTTTAAAATGTCAACTTTCCTGCCAGCCATTCATTTTTATGTTGTAGTTCAGCCTCTGGCTGCTAGTTGGCAGCAGTGAGCCAGCCATTTGCCTCCTCTATCTCTTGAGCGCCAGAGAGTAAGGGTAGCATTAGCATTGTGAGTAAACATTAGCTTCATGCTCCGATAGCTGAATCTGAGCAGAAAAGACCGACACCCTCTGCTTCTAAGCTGAGGTAAGGTTACAAACAGCTACTTATTTGTCAGAACGTCTGTATTTTAAGCCAAATTAAGTGTCTTGTGCGCTCTTTTTTCCAACGATAGGGAAGGCAGGCATGCATATATACAATATATATAGCGCATGCGTCTAGCTCCTCGAGCTTGTCACTCCCCCCATGACACAAAACTCTGTCTGTTGCTCTCAATGTCCGGCTGATCATCGCATCAAAGTCCATATACTTTATCCTGCTGTGTTCGCTTCAAAAACGGTTTAACTCGTTTAGCTTCTCCATTTATTTACTGTTTATTTTCGGGACTTGCCCTGCTGTTCGACCCACAGTTATACAAATCACGTTCTGGATGCAGGTCAGCTGATCCCAGAAACTCTGTGCAGCAGCTTCATATCATCTGTTTACTGAACTTTATGACAACATAAAGCTATTGTTAAGTGTTGGGTGACCATATTGTAAATTAATATTAAAAACTAAAAGCTGCAAAAAAATATGGCAAATTTAGTCTAATAATTGATGACATGGATGAAATAAAACACATACAAAAAACACATACAAAGCAGAACACAGCTATATGTATCAAAAGTATGTCTATGTAATATTAGAATTTTCTGAGACAATGAATTTTGGTTTTTCATTTGATTTTTTCGGTAAGAGCTTTTTATTTAATAGAATTTTTGGACAAAAAATTGCAATATATCACAATATATCACCTTGCTTACAGTATCGCAATATATCGATTTCGATATATCGTATCATGACCCCTCTGTCAAGATATGTATGGTATCGCCAAATTCTTGCCAATACACAGCCCTAATCTCTTCAGTCCTGTCTCGTCCCCAGGGACTTTTCCCTTTGGGACATGTCCAGAAATCCTCCAAAGGGAGGCTCCCAGGAAACATCCTAACCTGACAAATCTCAACGGACTCTTTTTGACGCAGAGGAACAGCAGCTCTACTCTGTGCTCCTCACCCTCTCTCTAAGGCTGAGTGAAGAAAGATCATTTCAGCTGCTTGTTTCCAGGATCTTATGCTTTTACTGTATTTATGATCCAAACCTTGTGACCTCAGGTGAGGGTTACAACATTGACAGATCAGTAAATCCGGTGTTGCCTTTTGAATCAACGACAAGCTGACACAACTTCCTCATTACTGATGATGAGACCCAAAACCAGTGATCCATCTCCCGCTCCATCCTAGCATCACTCAGGAACAAAACACCCACATACTTAATGATCTGGAGGTGGTATTCCACTCAGACGACATATTTTTTTCAGGGAAAACTTTGCATGATTTAGCAAGACAATATAGCACCACATCAATTACAACAGCACAGCTTCATAGCAGAATCCAGGTGCTGAACTGACCTGCCTGCAGTCAGACCTCGCACCAGCTGAAAATATTTGGTGCATAATAAAATTGTGATTCGTTTGCTATGTTTTATTGTGAATAAAATATTAGTTTATGGGCTTTGCACATCAGTACATTCTGTTTTTATATTACATTTTGCTCACCCACCCTTGTCAGAACTGGGTTTGTGGTAGAACAGGTTGTTTTTGAAGAACAGACATGATTTGGTTCAAATGTGAGTTTTTGCAGTGAGCTGGTTTACTCCTGCTGTGAATATTTACTTTGTGGCCATGGCTGCTGCACTGTGACACATCAGATTTGAAACCATTCTCACAAAACAGACCAGATTTTTTGCAGTATTCATTCGTTCATTCATGCATATGTTCATATTTGTTCAGACTGTTGGTATTCAGGCCGGATGGATGAAATTTAGGATAATATTCTGAGATGTTTCATCTGTTTAAAGCAGGCTGTGATGGATTCCTTTAAAGCCTGTTTCTGAGTATAGATTTAAATATAAATCTAAGCTAAACCAAAAAGTTAGAAAATTGGTTTTTAACTACTTAAAAGGAATACAAAAACACGGTGAACTTTCATTTGAATCTCCTGCTTTCATCTTTTACATCCCATAACTGGCTCATCGTTGACAGTCTACGCCCTGAGCAACGAAGTGAACATTAGAGACACGCTTATTTTAATTTTTTTCAAGGATTACCTGTCAGAACAGAAACCTCTTCCTTTCTTTCTTCGTGCATCTGCAACCGTTCCTCAACCTGACACCAACCGCTAAGTATGACTGGCAGACATTATCTGGCAGAAGGCCCAAGTCTGAATAAAGGCTCTGCTGTTCTCCTCAGATTTAGCCCTACGTCAAAACTGTTGAACCAGAAATTTTCAAAAGCTCCGAAGGCTTTTGTTGTTGCAAGAACTTTGCACACCCCATGACAGGAACCCGTCAATCAATTCCCAGACCAGGCAGCAGAGCGCAGCGGGGCCGAACGCGTCGAACGGCGAGGCCCAGACAGGGGCCAGTCGAAGTAGAAACAAAAAGGTTCATCCTCTCTGTATTCCACGGCGTTGGGCTCATCTCAGACCTACTGGTGAGGAGGAACGAATGCACCGAGTCCACAACGTGACTATCGGCTTTAGTGCCGTAGATTGTCACACGTACATGTTTGGTAAATGTGTCTACAGACCTACTTCGGTGCAGTTTTCAGATGTGTGTGTGTGAGAGAGAGAGCGAGAGATGGAGATTTGAGGCAAAAGAGATCTGAAGTATTAAGCTTTTAAAGGGCTTTCTGGCTGACACACTTGATCGTGCCAATCTGCTTTGACTGACTTTGACAATGTAAAATGCCACAGAGAGCTGGTGTGGAACTCAAGGGAGAAAATACAAATTTCCACTCTACTCCAGGCAGCCGTATTAAATTTCTCTTTAGCAAGCAGTTTGTCTTTTCCACCGAAGCACAACAAACTAGATTTTCAATGTCCTTCCCAGCTACATTTGGTATCAGGAAATAAATTTGAACGTGTCTCGGGGAGAGGACATATTTTCCGGTTCTTTATTTTGTTCCGTCTTACTCTGCAGCGGCTCGCACCGGAGCCTCCGAGGATCTAAACTAAATGAATTCAGACATTCAAACAGCGGAGAAAGTACAGAGAAACTTTGTTGGCACAGAGAAGAGGAATGAGTCTTCAACTTGCATCGTTATTTATTATAAAGGTATAACATTAACTTCAATTAATGATTTTTGAATTTACTCAAATAAACAAACACATAATTTCAGCATTAGCTCTTTCCAGCTAGTCAGGTGAAAACAGGAAGTGGAGAAGAAGCTGCTGTAACATACAGAAACACCAAGAAAGACACAACAATGAGACTCTTCCAAAGAAACTAGTGTTTAAAACCTTTGATCACAACAAAAAATTTAACTCTATAATTCCTGAAGAAAAGTTGATGACGGCTGCCACTTGGTGTATTTAGCTGTTGCAGACATCTTGAATTGGTTTGATTCCAAAAGTTAATTGGTCAAAGACATGTTGGGAAAAGAGTGGGTGGTGACGGGGAGGAAGTTGTCCTTGGGCACTGAAGGCTGATTGATTCTCCATCCGAAGTCATAAAATCGACACTTATGGATGTGGTCGTGTGTCATTTGGCAGCACAGTGGCTCAGTGGTAAGCACTGATGCCTAACAGCAAGAAGGTCCTGGGTTCAGACTTGGGGTCTTTTTGTGCAGAGTTTGCATGTTTTCCTTGCATGGCTTTTCTCCGGGTATTGCAGTTTCCTCCCACAAACCAAAAACATGGACAATAGTTGCCTTCTGTGGAGGACTGAAACTGACATAATTGGAAATACATGTAGAAATAATTAAACGGCTTGATAAAAGAAATAAATGGCTTGATAAACTAGTAATTAAGTAATAATGTGGCAAATATTGCATAAAAACATCAACAAACAAGAGCGTAATTAATTTGTGTTATGATTTTTGGGCAGGAATGAACCCATGATGCAGGCAGTTTCAAAAAACCAAAAAAAATCAAAATTTATTTAAACAAAAAGTGTACAAGGGCAGCTCAAAAAAACTCACAAGGATTGGTAGGGCAGGACAATACAGAGCAATGATCCGACAGGGAAGTGAAGACAACACACAGAATTTAAAGGGGAGACTAATGAGCACAAACAGAAAACACCTGGGAGAGAAACTTGAGGAGCAGGTGAGAGTGGGCGGGGCTGGAGCAAAGGCAGACAGGAGGAAGAAAATAGATGACAAGACAGAAACTAAAATAAAACATTGACACAGACACAAATCATAGCATAGCCCCCCAATAAGGGATGGCTCCTGACGTCCCAAAAATAAAAGTTCAGGAGGCCGGCCATGAACCTCCCTGCCGCAGAGGCCAAAGTCAGGAGAATGACCTGAAGACCCCCACTCCATGTCTGATGAGGCCCCAGGAGCTGAGCAGAGCCAGAGGGAGGAGGCAGGAGCAGACGTGGAGCCAAGGGAGGAGGCAATAGCAGATGTGGAGCAGAGGGAGGAGGCAATAGCAGACGTGGAGCAGAGGGAGGAGGCAGGAGCAGACGTGGAGCAGAGGGAGGAGGCAGGAGCAGACATGGAGAAGAGGGAGGAGGCAGGAGCAGACGTGGAGCAGAGGGAGGAGGCAGGAGCAGACGTGGAGCAGAGGGAGGAGGCAGGAGCA
>NW_013952660.1:182331-184599 GCF_001266775.1 Austrofundulus limnaeus
GGATGGGAGGGGGAGTGGTGGGCGGGGATTCAGAGTGAGCTTCTCTCGACCCGACCGGAGCACCTAGCCTCCAGGCAGCAGCTAATGCCAACGTGACGGACCGCAGTTTGGTAAGTTTAAAGACTTTATCTTAGAAACATGCATGTTTCATTATTACAGACGGATTATGCCAGTATATTTTCATATTATTACTTGGTCCGGAGAAGACTAGTTTGTAGTTTAGCAGGTTAGAAAGTTCAGTAACTGTCTGTCATTGGATCACTGAATTAAAACAACCCCCCTCAGTGAACAGGGCTGCAGTGTCGGTAAAATAAAAAAGTTAAATAAATTTTGTTCTGTTCATCCCATCTCAACACAAGGCTTTGGCCAAAATATTTTCTCACAGGAGTATAAGCAAAGTATTGTGTGATTGGTCAGAGGTTCGTTTGGCTCTTCCAAAAGTCAGCTGTTAACAACATTGATAGTTTTGAGGAGCAGTTTGTCCAAGGCCACCAGAAGGTCTGTCCATATGACACTTTGTTGAATGGACAAAAACTCCTGGATGGAGAGAGAGCACAGATATTGTGCTGAAATGTGTAGCGTTCTGTGATGTGTTCATGTGTACAGCAGTGGGAGGGGTTTCCCAGGACCTCTGTGTGTCTTACATACCAGAAAAGGTGTGTGAGAAAAGAACATCCACGTGACTACGAGCCGCTTCAGATGGAGGACAGAAAGCCCTTGAGAAAAGAACTGTACAGTATGTTCATGATGATTAACAGAGAGGTTTCATTTATTAGCTGTGAGGACAATCTTCTCTCCTTGCAAATACTTTTGTCAAACTTAAATTCCAGACTTCTGTGGTGTACAGTAACTAAGTACATTTTCTTTGTTACAATACTTAAGTAATTTTTTTTGAGGATTTGTAATTTTACCAAGTAAATATTTTAATCATAACGTTTACTTTTATTTTGTTACATTCAAAACATAAAAATGACACTTTTGCTTCTTTACTTTTAATTTTAACACCTGGTTATATACAAATTTAAATTGACTGAAATTATCATGAAATTAATTGTTTATGAACTCAAAAAAAATTAAGTGTTGCATTTCCTCAAACAAGTTGTGTCTGATTCCATTAAACCATTTACTCAACTTGGTTTTGTGGAACCAGTTTGGTTAAAATCCAACGCTTCATTTCTTAGAGTGTGTAAAAATACTTTTACTTCCTTGGTTATTGTAAGCAGATTTATGACTTTTACTTAAGGATTTTTCTTATCAGTGAAATACATTTTTACTTAAGTAACTTTCTGTAAAGATATTTTAACTTTTACTTAGTTATTTATGTTTAAATACTTTATTTGCCTCTGGTTATTTAAAAAAAACTTTCCTATCAAGATTCATTCAATTATTATTTTCTGAGAGGTTCATCAAAATGTGTGCAGTGGGCCATGAGATAGCTTGCCAACATCAGACATATTGTACTTGAAAGTAACAGTTACTGACGTTTTAGCAAAAAAATGTCATATAAGGATTATATACACACTTTTCACTTTCTTTCAGCTCCAGCTTAGAAACACACCAAGCAGTGATGACAAACATTGTCCTTGAAATCTCAGAGTTAAACCGGCTTTAACGTTTGTGCACAAGTCACATTTGTTGTTAGTGTCAGTGTTTATACTACATGCACAAGGAGCCACAGTAACACCCCTTGAAAAACGAGGTCCCTGCGCGCACCCACACTCATGAACACACACATTCACACAAACATCCGTGGCTTAAAACAGACATACACACAGCTAAGCTTCAGTTAATTGCTTCTATTGTAGGGAAGTGTCAGCAGCATCTGTGCAATCCTACTGCATCCTAAGTAGGATAATCCTGGGAACTGACGCAGAGACCAACAACTCATGGTGAGCCTCAGAACCACCCCCCCACACACACACACACACACACACACACAAACCTTTGTAAAGAGTATAAACAGGCTCTCACCTGAGGTGGAGACATCAGTGCTACCTGCTGTTGTTGCTTCTGTGCCCTCCACAGGAAGGTTAGCACCAAAGGACAAAACAAAAGGCGCAGACCTCCTCCCTCTCCCTCCCCTCTGATCCTCTGAATTCTGAATAAATTTACAACATTTTGTCACGTCTGGTAAAAGTGTTGTGGATGCTACAGCTTTCAGTTCTGATCCTAACAAGTGATCCAACAGCTACATCTACACACTGAACAGGATTCACATACACACACACACACACACACACACACACACACACACACACACACACACAC
>NW_013952660.1:185254-187064 GCF_001266775.1 Austrofundulus limnaeus
CCGCTGGCCTGTAAATGAGTGAAAACTGCAGAGTTCTGGCCATTAGATGTAGCTCGTCTGTGTTGGGACATTCTTTTGAACAGTGGCTGCTGTTTCCCCAATGTATAACTGGTCGCAGTCCTCCTGGCACTTAACAGCATTTACAACATTGCTCTGTTTGTGCCGGGGCACCGGATCTTTGGGGTGAACCTGCCTTTGCCGTAATGTGTTTTGTGTTTTTTTTTTTATCTGTGTCATTGTTTCACCACTGGTTTGACCGTCTGCTTTAATTGTTAATTAGCACATCTGTAATTCTTTACCCATCACCTTCCATTGTGCATCCTGAGTTTTCAATTGTTCCTATTTCATGTCACACGACTCATCAGGTCAGTTTTTGTATCTATTGTATGTTAATGTTTTTTCAGTCACTCTGGGTACAACACTGTATTTACATGTGAAGTTGTACGGATTGTGTGTAAATTACACAGATTTCCCCCTCATTTTGCAGGTGCAATCTCAGGGATTTTGTCAAACCTCATGGAATTTTTTTTCAAAAACTCAGCTTCAAATTTATTTTGACATAAGGAAATAAAAATAACCAATAAATAAAATTAAATAACATCTCAAAACCCACTCTGCAGCTAGAAATAAAATAGCAACCTCTTCACATCCTCCTGTCCAAGCTCTTCTGACGTTATCAGTCAGCCCCGCCCAGCGCATGTGACTAATATGGATTTTTTTCTGAAACATGTGAATTTTTGAGGGTCATGATACAGGTAAATGCCCGAGGTGGTTGATATGTATGGTGTGTTATGACCCTTGTAAATAAAAAAGAAAAAGAGCTGAACGGTGAGGCAAAAATCTGAGAAAACCTAAGAAATGTCAACATTAATGGGATGTACTGTACATGCATGAACAACTTGTATGTTATGTTAGAAAATCCAACAATTGCTCAAAAAAAGTCTAATTTTCACCTTTCTCTTTAGTGGCGAGCACTGATAAGTTGAACAGCTTGCTTTGCGTTTATACTAATTGGACATTTTCCTGCCTACTTTAGTTCTTCTGAGTAAATTATAAATGCAACTATATTTAAAAAAATCCAAAAATAAATGACTTTCTAAAGGTTTGCACAAATAAAACCTAATAAAAGTTTGGATTCATCAAGGTAAAATTTGAGAGATTTAGTGACAGTCTCTTTAATTGACTTCAGACATCATGAAATAAAAAACAGTAAGTCTTCATTAGGAACACTGATCTGGATAAGCATGCTGAATCAGCAGCTTGTATTCTGAGTAGCTCTGGGAGAAATGAAAGGTTAAACCCCTCTAAGTCCACCTGTGCCTTTCTGCTGCTGCAGGGACCCAAGCACGGCTGATTAAAACAGGGTCACCTCCAACTTTCTGTCACAGCTGCCCTCTGATGTCCCGCATGATCCTCTCTACCTGCTGTGTCTCTGCCAGCCGCCCCGCACATTACACCAGCCTTCAGATCATTGTCGCACACATGACAGTTTGTTTCATTAAAAACAAACAAGAGCAAATAAAAAAAAGAGGACCGGGCAGAGCAGGCAGAGAGCACGCTCTGAGTGTTTACAGTCGCCTCCACTCATCTCCTGTTGACACAGCTTGGGTGAAAAATGCAACAGAGCTTCTGCTTAGAAACTATGGAGGACCAAACCTATCATTATTGGAAATAAATGTATAAATATATAACTGGCGTATTAAAATAAATTATAGGGTCAAAAAGAAGTTTGTGGAAACTGGATTGTGGCTGAAGGTATTTTAGACCACTCTTCTTTACAAAACATCTCTAGTTCATTCAGGTTTGATGG
>NW_013952660.1:187705-195482 GCF_001266775.1 Austrofundulus limnaeus
CCATCAAACCTGAATGAACTAGAGATGTTTTGTAAAGAAGAGTGGTCTAAAATACCTTCAGCCACAATCCAGTTTTGTCAAACTTCTTTTTGACCCTATAATTTATTTTAATACGCCAGTTATATATTTATACATTTATTTCCAATAATGATAGGTTTGGTCCTCCATACTATGGAGCCTATAATTTATTTTAATACGCCAGTTATATATTTATACATTTATTTCCAATAATGATAGGTTTGGTCCTCCATAAGAAACAGGTTCAAGACCAAAACACAAACATCACAAAACAACAACAAATATCCAACTTTATCTAAAAAACACTTTTATCTGTTTTATTAAAGGGGCAATATCATGTAAAATCAACTTTTTTGAGTTTTATATCATGTTATAATGCTATACTCTCATAAAAAACATGCCCATAGCCTTGCTTTGACTCATTCACTCATGTTTGAGAAATCCTGCAGTGTTTTTAGGAAGCAATGCTGAGGAGCAAAACGACAGGTGGGGACCAGAAACACCCCTGGGACGTGTCTTTAAGCCGAACTTCCTCATGGCAGAGTGTCCCCCTCCCCACACACCCCGCCCATGACTCCTGCAGGCTCTCGGGTGAAAGGGAAAGTGAAACTTAACTGTCTGCTTAGCTCCTAACATTAGTTCTCACTCAGTGAAGCTCTTTTCAGAATGAAAATACCTTTGAGGAAATGTATTTTCAGATGCCAAGTAAACTGCATCATGGCGCAACCCCCCTCGCGAGCGCGACCCCCCCACCACCACCACCCCGCACCGAAATGGCAAGACAGAAGCGGAAGGTGGTTCTTTAAGAGACAGAGGCCAACTTCAAGGCGTTTGGAAGAGGAAGTGATGAGAAGAAAAGTTTATTTTCTATTTAAACACAAAAACAGAATTTTAATAACAGCTAAAGGTGACACAGATACTTTATTATGGTATAGTATTTAAATATATGTCTGAGAAACACAATATTTCCCCTTTAAAGGCTAGATTTTACTGCAATCTTTAAACATCCAGACCAACTTCAAGACTCATTATAGAAACTGTTTTGATTTAGAAATTCATCAAAGGGATAGTCTGGTCATTTTTAAAGTGATGTTCTGTCCGTGGGTTTGATAGTCATCAAATCTAACATTAGTAGTATTTTATCAGCTGTAACATCAACATCAACATGGAGTATATATTAGTGTTATTAAATCCTTTTGTTTTAACCTTAGGGTTGGGTATTGACTCTCAAGTATCAATTGGAGCTGGGACTAACAACAAAAAAGAAGCCACAGGTAGTGCGTTCACAAATGGACAGTGTGCGGCTGCGATCTATAGTGTGGCTTAACGTTAATAAAAAAAATAAATTATATCGTGCAAAGAAGGGCGCAGATCCAACATTAAATAAACACCACTCAGGGTTCTGTCTTTGACAAGCTACACGAGCCTTCGCTGACACTTGTGGGTAAGTAAAACAATAAAATATGTCTTAATGCCAACATTGAGGCAGCTAATAAGTTAAACTGAAGCATCAGCTCAGTAACATGTTCAAGTACCTGCAGCATCCGACACTGGATATGTGTCAGTGTGCTTTAATGAGGTTTTTTAAAGTGTATGCTGCAAAAATTGTCCATCTAAACAAGTCTTACAATCTTATATCCAGCCAAGAAGTATTTTTGATATTGTTTCGAGATACTAAATAAGAGCAGACTGTGTTGGATTATTAATCTTTTTAGCTTGGATTTTTTTCTTATTTCAAGAAATCTTAACCAAGTGCAATTGTTTTACTTCACTGGCAGATTATTTTACTTTATTTGCGTCTGAATCTTCTGCAACTAAGTGAAATAATCTGCCAGTGTAGTAAGACAATTGCATTTGTAGAAATAAGATATTTTACCAGGCTAAAATTATGTTCTTTTTTCATTCAAAACAGATTTTTTTTCCCTGTCTACCTCTCAATGGATCCACATTGACACACTGGTACACCATGTGAGTAATTGAAGTTTGCGCCATTTCACACAGCATATCATCAGCCAGATTATAAGCACCCGCTTTGGATGTTATCATTCATTAAATGGACGTTATTAGCCATTATCAGTCCCATAGAATGGCTTCAGACTGTCAGCTGGTTAGTATGAGGCATAAAGCCACTAAAGTTTTTTATGCAATCTGGTTAATATGAGGCATAAACTACTAAGGTTTTTTATGAAATCTGGTTAATGTGGGGCATAAACCACTAAGGTTTTTTATGAAATCTGGTTAATGTGAGGCATAAACCACTACGGTTTTTTATGTAATCTGGTTAATATGAGGCATAAAACCACTAAGGTTTTTATGTAATCTGGTTAATATGAGGCATAAAACCACTAAGGTTTTTATGCAATCTGGTTAATATGAGGCATAAACCACTAAGGTTTTTAATGCAATCTGGTTAATATGAGGCATAAAACCACTAAGGTTTTTTATGCAATCTGGTTAATGTGAGGCATAAACCACTAAGGTTTTTTATGCAATCTGGTTAATATGAGGCATAAACCACTAAGGTTTTTAATGCAATCTGGTTAATAAGAGGCATAAAACCACTAAGGTTTTTATGCAATCTGGTTAATGTGAGGCATAAAACCACTAAGGTTTTTTATGCAATCTGGTTAATATGAGGCATAAAACCACTAAAGTTTTTAATGCAATCTGGTTAATATGAGGCTTAAAACCACTAAATTTTTTTGTAATCTGGTTAATATGAGGCATAAAACCACTAAGGTTTTATGCAATCTGGTTAATATGAGGCATAAAACCACTAAAGTTTTTAATGCAATCTGGTTAATATGAGGCTTAAAACCACTAAATTTTTTTGTAATCTGGTTAATATGAGGCATAAATCCACTAAGGTTTTTTATGCAATCTGGTTAATATGAGGCATAAAACCACTATGGTTAATTTTAAAGAAAATGACATGGGCTACAATAAAGTAGACCGGACTCCAGCGGTAGCAGTTTGTTGCATTCCAACGTATATGGCACTGGTAACCCACTAGGGGCACTATCAGGACAGTCTGAAGCCATTCTATGGGACTGATAACCTGCTAGACAGCACAGTCGGGACAGGAAGCCTTCCTATGGGACTGATAACAGCTAATACCGACTATTTAATGGACTGATAATATCCGAACCGGCTAATTATAAACCGGGTGTCCCGCTCAGATTAGCTTCAACTATTATCTGTCTGATGGTTGATCTCTGATATAAAGTAAAACCTCCTCCAGGGTTAGAGTCTTCTTCTATTAAAGAGAGTATATCATCACTTACATGAACCGACCGAAGGATGGTGGAAACACCATTCAAATCTTTCACAAAAAGATCTTAAAGCATGATGCTGATACAAGACAAAAAGCATTTTGTAATATACTGAATCTGAGGGTTTTAATATGGGACACAAAACATAATCTTGATCTGGACTCAGTGAGTTTGACCTCAAATTGTTATATTTATTCTAATGACTTGTTTTGTACCCATCCATTAGCCTCCCTTTTTAATGTACTGGGTACAAATACTTTCCTCATCATTACTGTGCTAATCTTGATAACGCTAGCACAACACAAAAAAGGACTTTAACTTAGTCAGATTCCAATATTGAGCTGAAATTTGATGTTTTAGTCACTAAGAATCCTTCTCAGCACAGTCCCAGTTTAAAACATCTCAGTTTCACATGAGACTAACATCATTTATAAGATCTGACCAACTCTGTCCCTCTAGCATTAAAGTGGCGGGCGATATGCATTCTTCAAGGAATTAGATTTCTTCTTGCCTCAGTCCCACTTCCTTTCGTTTGTTCTGGTGCTTCCTTTGCACATTGTTCTCTAAAGTTGGAAGCCTGAGGATCCAGTTGTGTAATAAGGCTGGGTTTATTCAAGCAGAAGAAACCATCTCCCATGTCTGCCCATCACTTCCAGTTTCCTCTTTTCTCCCTCACAAGTAACACGGGAAGGAAAACACAAGACAGCGATGGAGGATGAAGAGGACTACGACGAAAAAAAGACAAAGAGCAAAGAGGTGATGTGATGAGAGGAGAAGGGCGAATTACAAGATGGATTAGCTCTTGAGAAGAGGAGGAGATCTATATATTTTTTAAATTAGGCAGACATGCCTTATTGATGTTTGTACAACAAAACCAGCAGCAGCGTGGGTCGATAACGGGGCGGCACGTCGCTCTCTGGATCCAAACAGCAGTTGGCTCTTCGTCTCGGCAAGAGCTCTTGGTTCTCCACTCGCCTGTCAAGCTGTCTTTCTATCAGATTATTAGTCTCACCCTGGGAAATTAGACAATGCAGCAATCCGGCCTACCTGTAGGCACGGCAACACTCGTGATAACATCGTGCACGCGAACACACCAACGCACAACAGCGAGCTGCTCGCTGACATTAGATCTCTGCTGGAGGAGCTCATTAAACCCAGACACCGACAGTGAGACGAAGCCAGTGGTGCAGAGCATGACACAGAGTGTGCGTGTGCATTTTACAGAACGAACAGCTGTGCACAAACGCAGGAGTGACAGAGATTAACAAGAAGACCGAATCCTGCTGAGAAATGATTGATGAATTCACTTCAGCGGGTTTGAGAGCACATTTCTGCCTCATGAGGTTCAGCTTCACAGCAAAGATTGAGGCCTGTGGGTATCGGAGTTTAGGACGTCGCCACTCGAAAACAATTGAATGTGATCGAGTATCAGCCTCCGTTGAAGGGTGTGTGACAGCTCAGTCACTTTGGATTCAAAAGAAGATAAAAGGGAAAGTGATGCAGTTTTCTGGAACAAAGCGTTCAGTTAGGTGATTTTTTTTTTATTTGTTTAGTCGTGATGACACCATCAACAGTCCCTGGAGACTGTCAGAGGACAGCAGCTGACAGAAGCAGTTAGACTGTGGATACTTTTATTAAAGGACTAAAGGAGGGATGTCAAAGTTTAGTCATTTTGGTCAAAATGTTTAGAATCTCATGTGACATTGAGAGAAGTGACAGCACTCAGAGTATGTGTTTTGAATGACTCTCAGATACCATCTAATTTTAGCTCAGTGTAAAATTTACTGAGTTGAATCTATAAAAATTTGATTAGGTTTAGTTTTTCTTTGTTGAAAAAACATTTTGTCTCTCCTCCAACAGACTTCTTCAGTCTGAGGACTTTCAGGTAAACTCAGCCTTATAAGTACAGAGCCCGTGAGGGGACATGGGGGATTATTTTTTTGCGTTCCCACGCAAAAGTATTGCGTCACCTCCTAATACCTTTTGTGTTCCCTCGCAAAAGTCGTTACACACTGTTGTGCCTGCCTGTTTATTAACAAACTCACATGTTGACCATTAGAGAGTTAGCCTACTGCTTTAATTCAGCTTCAGAATGAATATATCACACAGCCACACATGGAAATATGTCATATGCCGATATTTAAACACAGTGCAGCAACGCAACGTCAATGTCAATTTCACGAACTTGTGGCATGACATCCTGTTTTGGTAACCAGATATTTCAAAATAAAAGTCTGATTTAATTCAGTTTATATACAAATCAAACTTTTGCGTGGGAACGCAAAATTATTGCAAGGGAATGCAAAGGTATTGCAAGGTAACGCAAAAGTATTGCGAGGTAACACAAAGGTATTGCAAGGTAACGCAAAAGTATTGCGAGGTAACACAAAGGTATTGCGAGGGAACGCAAAAGAAAAAAATCCCTCCATGTCCCCTCGTGGGCTCCGTATATAAGCACTTCCTCCTCGTGGAGGACAAACTGGTTTAATAATGACAATCAAAAATGATGTTCACATGCAAAAGAGGATCATCAGAGGATCATTAGTGCCCTAGTTATCCATATTGCTCACAAGGGGCTGAGTCATACTCGCAATAACAACATTGTAGGAGGGGGACAACCAGACACGAAGGTCTCCACCTCTGTTAAACAACAGGTGGTTTTTCTTCACAAACATGTCTTCCTTAACTCCTCTCTCAAACCAAAGTTACTCTCTATCAAGGATGAGAGCATCATCCCTGAAAGTGACCGCTGGCCTGTAGATGAATGCAAACAGCATACACATCATTACTCTGTTTGTTATTGGGAACTGGATCTTTGTGGAGGAACTAGCCTGGTAAAAACCAGACCCTTGTCCTTCACTTTGCTTCGTACGAGGGTTTGAACTCTCAGCTATAGAGAAGTGATTCTTGCTGGAGGCGTGGCCTCTGTTGAAGTTTAAAACGATTGGATCAATTGGTAAGTTTGCCAGCTCCACTGTGAAGGAGGCTAAGCTAAGAAGCTAAACGGAAATTGCGTGCACTGTAAACAACCCGAGCCAAACGAGACGGCTGTAAATGAGAGCTGCTGCTTTGTCAGACAAATTTAATTTAATTTGGAAGCCTTATCAACACGGACTGAGTTCAATCACTTCCTCCACTGCCATTGCTAAACTAACTAGCAGACACTGCGCAGACAACAGACGTTCTGTTCTCTGATTGGCCCGTATGAAGTTTTCCTGAAGAAATCCTTGTCTGTGCAAAAACTGGTTTGTGTGGGTGGGTTTGCGATACACGATTGTTTCCAACCATCCTCCATCAGAGCCGGAGACGTCATAGTCCAGGAACACCAACGTGCCATTTTTTTTTACATCTTTTTATGTGAAATTTAAATATTTATCCACAGAGTTGATGCGATCAGTAAATTGTTGGACTTCCTGGGATTTAGTTTTAACCCAAGTGTCATCAACATAACTGAACCAATGGCTCAGTGGTGTCCCTGAAAAGGACATCAAAGCTCTCTTTTCCTCCTGAAAGTTTAAAGCTAAAACCAGCAAACAGCAGCTAAGATCTCAAATAAGCAAAATCATCAGCTTTTAAGATAAAATTAGGATAGACATAAAAGCCTAAAAGCACAACAGTAGCTAAATGCTGAACAAGATAAAACTATGGCAAGGTTTCAAAGACAACGAAGTCGGAACGAATTCAACAGAAAATTTTGAAAATTTACTAAAAAGGTTAAATATTTTTTTGTAAAGTACAAAACTGGCCAAGCCGACTTTTTGAACCAAATGTTTATAAGAGAGAACTGATGATGTAAAAGAAGTTTGCCTGCAGAAATGTACAGAGGAGATTATAAAAGCAAGTTATTGGCAATTTGCTGAATATGAGGGTTTTTCTTAGCATGTGGCATTAAACTGCTCAGGTCAAATACTCTAATTTTCCTTATTTTGCTCCCTCCATCCTACCCTCACACTTCCTGCCAACACAAGAAGACCCCTCATCATTATGCTGCCACCACCATGCTGGCTGAGTTTATAACAAACATGTAGAGATCACAGCAACTCCAGCCACATATTTGGGGAAGAAATGTCAAACAGTCCAGAGATGTGTTGTAGTGTTTTCCTCAGTGATTGTGTTTTTGTCGAGGCTTTATGGATCTCAGCATCTCTGCAGAAGATCTCCTCAGTTTCCTGAACACATCAACAATCTCGTTTTCTGCAACAAACAAAGTCAACTCTGATCTGTGTACATGTACAGTGATCTGTGTACATGTACAGTGTTTCCCGCTCAGACGGTGTCCGACACAAACTTATCCCCCCCTCGCGTCTAACCGCCTGTGCAGCTATTGCTGCGCCTGTTGACAGGTGATCTTTTCCTCTGCATTCATCCCACGCACACGAGTGGGCTCCTCCGGCGCATGCACTCTTCTTACAGATTAAAAATATATATAAAAAGCGTGCGTGTAATCCAGGACTGTGCCAAAACGGTTGGAGGCTTTGAAGCTGCTC
>NW_013952660.1:198862-205135 GCF_001266775.1 Austrofundulus limnaeus
ACTTAATATATTCATGTTTATGTGCTGTCCAGAAAAAAACACTTAAATATTACTGGTAAAATATTTACTTTTTTTTGTACAGTAATATTGATATAATGCGTATTGTTTATTTAGTAAATTCTAGTAGTTTAGAGATTTTGTTTTTTGTTTTTTTTGTAAAATTTAAAAAGAAAAATTAAATAAATGTTACTACATCCAAAAATCCTTTTTTCAGTGTACTGTAAGGTTTGTCAGCAAGAGAAACGAGGATGCAGACAGGCTCGGGGAACTCAAAGTAAAACTATTTATTATTTATAACAAGGGAAAAGCGAAAGCTGGCCTGGTGGCAGGACCTACATTGAAAATCACAAGAGACAACCACAAGCACATGAGGAGGCAAATGGCAATGCTGACCCGGGGTAGTGGTGGCAGGAAATTGAATGTATAGAGCAGGGGTTGAGGAGGAGCAGCTGGGCTAATTGGGGAGTGACAACAGGTGATGGAGGCTGATTGACTGGAAACAAACAGGGAGCAGAAGGAAAGAATGAGAAGTGAGGATCAGAAAAATTGATAATAACCAAAGGAGCCAGAGGGAAAACCAAAAGACACAAGAACCACACCCCAAAAATTAAACTAGACATGTGGCAACAGATAAAAAAGTGTAACTGAAAATAAATAGTTTGTTGTTTAATACTGAAATTTATTTTGTTTTTATTTAAAAAAAGATGAAAAAAGCAAAAACAAAAAGATCAATTTAGAGTCCTATTTTGGAGCTGAAACATGTTCTGTGTTATTGCTGAAATAAAAAATAATAAAATAATAATAATAAATCAATCAGTAAAATATGTAACATGAACAGATCTGTTGGGTCTCCATCCATAATTTTCCTCTTGTTTCAGAGTCGGGTCGCAGAAGGCATTAGCTTGACCAGGGAGGTCCAGACCTTTCTTTCCACAGCCAGATTCTCAAGCTGTTCTGGGAAGACCCCAAGGTGATCCTAGACCAGCTGGGAGACATATCTCCTGGGTGCCCTGGGTCTTCCATGGGGTCTCCTCCAAGTCAGACATGCCTGAAGCACCTCTCATCCAGGAGGCATGCTTACCAGATGAACCACCTCAACTGATACCTCTGGATGTGGAGGAGCAGCAGCTCAACTGAAATTATCACCCTGTCTCTAAGGAAGAGTCCAGCTTCCCTGCAGACAAAACTGATTTTGACCACCTCTACATGCAAACTTGTTTTTTTCGGTCACTACTCAAAGTTCATGGCCATTGGTGAGGGTAGGAACAAAGGCCGACGGTTAGAGCTTCTCATTACAGCTCAGGTCCCACTTCATCACAAAATACTGCTACAGAGTCCAGAGTACAACAGAAGCCGCACAGACTCATCCATCAATCTCACGTTCCATTTTTCCCTCAATCGGTGCTTTAAGTGGGCCGGTACGTATTGGTACGCAGCACCACCACTTCTCAATTTTACCCCTCAGCATACCGGAACTTATTTCTTGAGTCCGATGTTGGCCTGCCAATATAACTCAGCTGCCTCCAGAGGCCTATCAGCCCTTGTCCTTCCAGGCAACAAGGTCCAATAGGACTCATCCTTTAGCTTGAAGACAATCTGTTGGGTCTCCTATAAGAAATATTTATCTTTACATTATAGTCATTATGAGTTTCCACTGACTTTAACTTGACGCTCTGAGGTGTCGCCTCTTCTTAATCAGCTTGTAAAAGAAAATTTGACTCCTTTGTATAGTTGAACACTTTACTTCCTTTGCAAAATCAAAACTTGTCTAAAATTGTGAGAACATCTCAAATTACAAAGGCAAAAATAAAGAAAAGAAAGAGAGAAAGAGAGAGGTCAAAAACCAGTGGCTCCACTCTCCAGTAATGTAGGAGGAAATGCAACAGTGTTATTAGACAAATAGTGCACATGGTAAAAAATAAAAGCCAAGGAAACTGTTCAAACTGAACTCTAAGGTCAAGATTAATCACTTTCTGATCAAACCACTTGTTGAATATTGAATAAGCTTCATGGAAGAAGATCCAAAAGTGACAAAACATAAAAAGCCAGAGGGGAATTCACCAAAATGTGAGTTGACAATCTCTAAAGTTTCTTTGAGACGTGATGAGACAAAGCTTTTTTCCTAGTCACATCAGTTGTTTTTCTTTTTTTTTTCTTTTTTTCTTTTTATTTTTATTTTTTGTGGAAGGGTAGCAACAAATGTATCCATGTCTGTAAATGTGTGACAGTTATTGGTTGCAGAGAGGACAAACTTACATAATACAGAAAAAAAGAGTACAGCTTTGCAGAGCAGGATGAAGGGATGGATGAGTGACTCAGGAGCCATCTCATCTTGAGCTGCTAATCTTTTTAACTAACTGTATTTTACTGCAGTCTAAAGGAGACATGCTTTTAAATTCTATTCTTTTCACATTTAAATCATTCAGTTGTGATCTATATAAAGTGAAACTGCAATGCTTTGGTCTGAATCCTTCATAATTGTAACACCGTAGGCCCCTCTTTCACCCCTCTGCTGAGGTGTGTCTCAGATTAACTCCTTTTGGAGCGGTCTCTTTAAATGGAAATGAGACAGGTCACACTCCCTTCTCGTCTCACTGCCAGTGATCATCATCCACTCCACCCTGTTCAGTTATTTTTGTAGTTTGATAGAAGAGTTACATTACAGTTAGCCTGGTTTAAACCAGCCCCTTGTCCTTTGCTTTGCTTCTTTTATTTAAAAATGAATTCAAAGATGTCAACAATGGAAGACCTGTCCATCCAGCCCTACGTGTTGAAGCCAGACTCTGGCCCAGAGTGTGAGGAAAATGAAGACGACAAGCCTGCAAAACAACAGATTAATGAAATTGGTAAGCAGGAAGTTGTAAAAGTTCTGCAGTAAATACTGTGACAATACTGTTCAAACTGAACAAACTGAAAAATATGACCCAAACAGAATCTAAAGATACCCACAGGGCACCAGGATAAATTGAATTCAAATTTTCTGCACTCCTGCAGTCTCCAAGTACACAACAAAATGCAACAGCTAAGGAAGTGGATTTTGCATGATATGTCCCTTTTAGACTCAAGTGTAAGACTGAAGACTGCAGTCTTGTTAAATACTGACCTCTATACAGAGGAGGTCAACTTGATTCAAAATGGCTACCACAGTTAATTAAACTTAGTCAACAAAAAACTTTCTAAAATTCAGTCACTAGCTGCGTTTCCATTGCAAATGTGCACAAACCTTTGTCGATATTCTATTAATGTCAAAAAACACAGTTTCACAATTGCAGTGTTTCCATGAAGTAAGAAATGCTATTAAAGTCACACGTGAATACGTTTGTTCTCATGATAAGTCATTACAAACATGGCGACAATGGATGTAAACACATAGCATGTTGCTACCACGACACTAGCGCTCATCATCAGAGGAGACGTCGGCGTCTTTTATCGAGGCTTTCCAGCGACAAGTCCTTACTTGGGAGCGGCTACGTATGCTGTGTTTTTGGGAAATTGTAGTTGGTAAGTTTACTATTTTATACTACTTCTGTGACATTACTACTATTTCAACTTACTGTTATCTTCTTCATCATCGTCTTTTTCGCCAGTAGAAGCAGCTGGTTCTTGATCACGTGACTCCTGTGATGCGAAAAAAGTGTTTCCATTGCAGTTTTGTGAAAAACAACATCTTCGATACAGCTGAAAAACCACCTCATCCTAGCGCAAAAACATTTTGTCGAAAAAATTTGTTTTCGAAATTGACGTGTTTCCATTGAGCAAATTTATTTTCGAAATTCTAATTTGTGCATTTTCTTGGTCAATGGAAACACAGCTAATGTTACAGATATTGTGATAACTTTGATGTGGTAGTAGCTGAGAGTCATCCTCAATACAAATCCAGAGCACTAACATATCTCATAAGATCTCACATTATATGAAATCCAAAAAGCAACAACACATTATTTAACTAAAGGATAATATTACTTTAAACTCAGAAATGAAAGGTGGTGGGTGGTATGCATTTCTTCAAGAAATTACAAGTCTTTAATTTAAAACTGATATTTGTTGTCCATCTATTTTATTAATTTTATAGCTTAAATATTTTTGTGTCTATAAAGTTACTTTAATATGAAGCACCTTGAGATTTTTGGCTTTAAAGGCACTATTTTACTAAAAATGTCTTATTTGTTTAATCAACGAGCAGAAACGATGAAAAGTGTGTGAAATTCCTCCACAATGATTTGACAGACTGATAACGTCATGGGCTTGACTCAGTTTTCATTAGCTTTTCCATTCAGATTTTTTTGTTTCAGTTTTTGTTTCATAAATCTTGACATGGCTGAATCTGTTTAATGTTTCTGTGCATTTGTTGTTAGACTGAAATCTTTTCAGAACAAGGTTAATACCAGATGCAGGGCGATGACTTTTTATTTTCTGTATCATTTCATGAGTGTGCAAAATAAGAGATATTTGATTTCATTTGAAGAATTGTTTATGTCCTGAAATGTTTAAATTTTAAAAGTTTCTTTTAAAAAAGTTAAGACCAGATCATTTTCATTATATCCAGGGAAGACTTTCTTTTTCCTGTGACTTTACTGTCAGCAAAATAGTCTCACTGCTCACAGAAAAAATATCCTCTATGTTTTATGTTTGAAATGATGCAAATGCATGTAAGCAGCACATTCTTGTTGGTGCTCGTTGGGAGAAAAAAATTGTTGGCATTGCAAACATGTCAAAGTAGCACACACTGACACTTTGTCAGAACTTCTCGGTCTCACACTCCAACACAATAGATTGTCTTATATGTGTTTTTGTAAAGATGCAGAGCTGTGAAGTTATGACTCTTGGGCAAACACTTATTTTTCTGAGCACAGTAATGCCATCCTGCTGCCTGAGCCAAAACGAAAAATAGAATACAATAGAAATACATTTCACCTCACACAACACATCTTAATACTTTATGACTTTATGTGTGGACACAAAAATGTTTAAATAGAAACAGTATGATGGTTGATTATAACGTACAAAGTGAAAGCCTGTGGGGTTGTAGAAACATTAATGTCTGCATGAAGATCAAATTCTTAAACCAAATGATTTTATCTTTATTTTTACCTTCAATTAAAACAAGAATCACTGTTTGTTTTCAGTCAAATGTTATGTTTAAGCATGTTTTTTTAATGGTTAGGCTTTAGAAAATATAGGTTTTCTTAAAAGTGGTTCATTTTGCAAGGAAATCGAACTGCATCATGCTATAAGAAATCTCCTTTTGTCAGGACATGAGTCTGTCTGACAACATCCATGGTCCAAGTCGGAAGAAGACCTCACTATCTGTGTTTCCATTGATCATGAAAATGCACAAATTAGAATTTCGAAAATAAATTTGCTTAATGGAAACACACCAATTTCTCAAAAAAAAAGTATGTTTTTCGACAAAATGTTTTTGCGCTAGGAAGAGGTAGTTTATCGGTCGTATCGAAATTGATGTATTTCGCAAAACTGCAACGGAAACACATTTTTCACATCACGGGAGTCACATGATCAAGAACCGTCTGTTTCTATTGGCGTAAAGATGACGAATAAGAAGACAACAGGAAGTAAAAGTAGTAGTGAAATCACCAAAGTAGTAAAAGAAAGTAGTAAACTCACCGACTACATTTTCCCAAAAACGCAGCATACGTAGCCGCTCCCAAGCATAAGAGGCTTGTCGCTCGAAAGCCTGGATAAGATGTTGACGTCTCCTCTGATGGCTGATGATGAGCGCTAGTGTCGTGATAGCAAAATGTTATGTGTTTACATCCATTGCCGTCATGTTTGTAATGACTTATCGCGAGAACAAGCGTGTTTACGTGTGACTTTAATAGCATTTCTTACTTGATGGCAACACTGCAACTGCAAAACTGTGTTTTTCGATATTAACAGAATATCGACAAAGTTTTGTGCACATTTGCAATGAAAACGCAGCTACTGTAAGATATGATGACAGTAAGATCAAGTCCTAAGACAGAGTCTCTCATTCTGACACTGTTCAAAGACACTGTCCCTTTTCCCTCCAAGATTAATCTGTTTTCTAAAGTATTATTTGAATGTCTAAGTCTAAAACCCAAGTACAAACAAACAAACAAATTAAAATAAAGACCTAGCATTACTTGAAAGAATGCTGTAGAAAAGCGTTGTTCAAAATTAGAAGAGACTCTGAGTACACAACACAGTGTATAATGTATTTAACGGCTATAAAAGTGGGCAGCACGGTGCAGTGCTGGCTCTAGCCATTTTGGTGCCCTAGGTGAGTTGAAG